>NC_090941.1:503633809-503863809 GCF_040938575.1 Ambystoma mexicanum
GAGAGCCTATTTTGAGTATTAAAAAATCAAAAATTGAACTTCTACCAATTTCTTCCCCCTGGAATGCCTGCTGTTTTGTGTGAGGTGGGTGTGACAAAATGCCTTTGGCAGACATGCAATGTCTACATTAATGCAGTGGTCATCATGACACTCTCCCACTTCCAATCTGAACTCTTGTTCCAGGTAAACATGGCCCAGTGGAGGAGGTAGCTCAGACGCTATTTTCTTAGCACTCTGCTACTTGTGCCGTACTTTTGGTGCAGGTAATCAAAAGTACAAGGAGGGGAATACAAAGAAAAATGTGCGAGACACGCGTGGTTATCTCGGCCAGTTTTTCACACGGTTTGCTTCTTACTATTCCATAGCTTTTAAGCAGTATGTTCGTGTTCCACTAAGCTACATTATACAAGAATGCATTTACATGGGCATTTTCTGGTGGTGATGCAGATGTTCCAGGTTGTCCCGTTTATAGGCGGAGGTAAGCTCGCCACCAGCCCACAATTCGTGTTTGTGTGATAACACTGCAATTAATATATATATATATATATATATATATATATATATACACACATATACATACACACAATGCTCAATCCTTTTACCTCAACGGCACAACATGGGTTCTGCGCACAGTTATCATAATGCGTCTTGTTTGCCAGTTGTATCGCTCCAAGTCACTAAACTAGCCAATCATTTGTACGCTGTAGTTATTATTTGCATTGAGAACAAAGTGTTTTTTGCACCAGCTATGCCCCCTGCCTGTGGTTGACCCTGTTGTGTGATTAAGGAACTCGTCGCAGTGAAGGCCATCACGTTACTTACTGGACACCTAGGCTGGTGGTCCAATGGCAACACTAAGCGATGGTAATGTTCGGACAGACTGTTTAGTGCAATACTTTGCTGCATGTAAGGGAGACCCATTAGCTGGTATTTGCATTTGAGGACCGGGGAGCGCTACTAAAGGTAACACTGTACACATGAATCCCAAGTGGCTAGGGAAACCACTCTGGCTGGGTGCTTTGCGCAGGGTCAACATGATACATAGATTGAGTGCATAACTAACGTGGTGATTGATGGGGATATGCAGCCCAGGAACATTACATAAATGTGTTACTGTATTTGCAGTGGCTGCTAGGAGATGGAGTGGTAGGATAATTCAGTGTGTCGGATTATTGTGAGGGAGAGGAGATGACGTTGGAAAGCAGGGTCAGTCGTTTTTGTTTTTATATGCAGGCAGGGCCAGTAGTCGCAATGGACCTTGCGCTCTGCTAAAAATCAATTTGTCCATATATATTCCCAGGACATGGATGCTGGCAAGGAGGGTGTGGCATGGCTTGCTCTCTGGGATTTTGTCTTTAACGTTATTCACCATAGATTGATTTATAAATAATGTAGCAAGTTGTCGTAGATTTTCTATTTTGCGTGTCCTCCTCCACTTTTGGCACATTTGCAACTGTGGTTTTGAAGAGCACTACCTTCCCTAATCCGTTCCAATCGAGGGTACGATAGGTCTGGGGGAAATAAAAAACCAAAATGATCCTGTCTCGATTTAGGGCTTAATGGTACCCCAACATTCTTCTGCTGAGCTTAACTGTGAACCAAAGATGGCACTGAGACCGTTTTCCAAAGTGGCCTTATATTAACATATACTGGTAAATTTCTTACTTGATCCCGTTCAAAAAAGGTCTGTGTTGCAGAGGACAAACGGGAAATCTCTAGAGTTCCCTGGGGGCCAGTCCACCGCTGCCTTTATGATAAGCTTGAAAGCAAAAGCAGATATATGGCAGCTAGGAGCTTGCATGGTGAAGCTCACCAACAGTGTTCAAGGTAACAGTATGTTGGCTGGGGATAGGGCTTCTTCAACACTTTCTCAGCCTGCACTGCTCTAACATCTAAAGGAAGGGGTTATGGCTAAGGCACACAACTACAATATCGTGGTGGGAGCAAACGAAATCCAACTGCCATTAAACACGAATAAAACTATAGGTGTAAGGAAGCAACCATCGAGCACAACTTGTTCAGGGAGGCCCAGTCAGTTGAGAGGTAGCAGGTCATGCAGCCATAGATGCTGATGTTCAACCACTCTAGGAAAGTAAAGTATCAGTATGACTATAAATCATATACAAATGTAAACATATTATGTAATTGGGTTTGATGCATGCTCCACAGCTTTTGAATTTAATCTTGGCCTTTGGGAAAAGGGATGGCGCGCTTTGGTTGGTGGAACAGCACAGCAAAGGCAGGATAACTTTGCTGCTTGTGGGTGGTTTGTGCTCAGAGCACCCACAGTATTTGTACAAGTCATACATTAGTTTTCAAAAAAATGATGAGCAAAGTTTGCTAATTAAATGTTTCTTGATTATCAAACAAACCCGTTTGATTAGCAACGTTGTAATATCTTTTAATATAGCCAGAAGTCCTTTGTATCCAAGACATAAAATAAGCAGTTCTGTCTACCACTGAAGAAAAACCATCAATGAGATGAGTCAGGCCTTGCAAATTCTTAAAAATTCGGCTTGACCGGCAGGTCGAGTAATTTAGTTTACATACTCAATCTAAGAGAAATTACCCCGAACCATGGCAATGGATGACACGATATGTAAATGTGCTTTGTGTAAAATGGTGCAAGTCACCACAAGAAGCCACTCGTGCACAGTGAAACATTTGACATTCCATTGAAAAGAAAGCAAATGTTAAATAAAAGTTCCAAACAGCCCCAGTAAATGGTACTCACCCTTCATCAATCTACTTGATTATGCGAGTAAGTGAAAAGACTTTGCGTGCCCGGAATTAGTCTCTGTAAAATGTGAAAGGTTAGCTGCAGGATAGGGGACACATAAATATGATAAAAGTGGCTGTGAAAACAGTTGGTCCAGCTAACCCGCAGGAGCAAATATATAATGCATCATAATCCTAGAGAAAGCAAGCTCTGGTGGCTACCTACAGTGTATGGTATTGCTGTAGATGTATAGACTGGATGGAACTATTGATCGCTACTTTGTGTAAACATCTAGTTACCTTTATTTATACATTCATTATGTAAGAGGAATGAAAGTAAGAGACTATGGAGAGTGGATGGTATAGCAGTCAGAAAACCGGGTAAACTAGGCGGACGATTGTAGTTTGAAGCCAACTCACTTTCAGGGTAGCTGGTATAAAGCAACAGGGTGAGAAGATAGAATGTCAAGGAGTATGGGACCAGCTCGTGGATTGAGCACCATTTGCACAGGTGCATGTAACCAGAAGGTCACAGAACTAGGCTTGCAATCAAAAGCATTTGGCTCTGTGATGATGTGCTTTTTAAAAAGTGTTCACTTGTCGATAGGATGCAGCTTCCCCAAAAAAAACGAAATATAGTTGACACTGAGATTTAGATACACTAACCTAAACTTTACTGTAAAGCAAGGAGACAATGCAGCGTTCTACAGTAGCAACACTAATTATGCATTATGTAACAACTTAAATTTCTATGAAGAGAAATGCATGTCTTTTTTAAAAAAAAACACACTGGTCTTTGCCAAACAGTATATAGTTAGCTCAACAAAAGTATCATTCTGATACTACTAGTTTGCACTTATTTGTATTAATTGAAGTGATGTATGGATGAGTCCTAAGCCCCTGGGACTGTGTCAAATATGTGGTGAAATACCTCTTTTTTCCTCCATGATGTCGCTATATTCCCACAGACCCCAGTCGTGGTATGTGTTTCCTGGAGGAACAGCATATTAATCTTATGCCTATTATGTATGCCATGATACCTCTCACCTTTGAGTAGTTCCCGCACACTCGTGACATTCCAACTCAACACATTAATCGACATCCAATTTCCAAGTGGTCATATCGCTCTACGGGTGTAACAGCCCCATAGGTCCATACTGCTGTGATCACACGCTGTAGTGCATATCAATGCGCTCCCTGGTCTGCCAAGACATTATTTAAAAATGTTCACCCCCTACAAACTTCCCTCCCCACCTGCCTCCATCTCGTTTGCCACTCCTCTCACGCCATTTACCCCCAGTCCCTCCCTACCCAGCCTCACTGCCCCCCCCCCCAAAGTAGCTTTGTAAACCATGCCCTCCCTACCCCAAAACTGTACCACCTGAAAAACAGCTGCCGACTTCCCAACTGTAAAAAACAAAACCATTGCAGTGGGGGCATACTGTCACCGCTCTAAGCACATCTCTTGAAATCACCATAAGGATATGCAGTACACAGTTGCAGTGATAGTAACTCCAATGCCATCTACACATACAGCTTGGCTGGCGCCTTAGGGCATATTAGGAGGCGGAACGCCTTATGTTGCTAACAAGTCCCCCAGAGGCATAGCAGGTGGTTGTTGAGTCAATATTTTGACCTCAATACATTTCACTGCCTTGTCTGGAACCGTGAAAAAATACAGTTTGCACTGAAATTGAAAGCGATGTCGGGCTTGGAACAGCATTGCATATGGGATGTTGAGCTCCTGCAGCAACTTTTTGACCCCCAGAAAATGTCAGCCCTCCGGCTGAACCGGTACAAACAAAAACAAAAAAAACAAAAATCGGAGAACATCTGAATAACTTCGGAGCACATACAAAACTCTTTCTTATCCCTTGCAAATTTCAGGAGTAGGTCTCTGTCGCGGTAGCTTAGGATTTTAGCTATTATAGGCCTATGAAAGTTGTCAGGCTTATGTTTCTGGTCCAGCGCCCTTTAGACTGCAAAGAAGGGTGATATTTGTGGTTCTCCCAGCAGCTCGCTGAGCAGCTGCTCTACCGCCTCTTCCATGTTCCCTGTGAGGGTGTTCTCCGGGACTCTGATTAATCACAAGTTATTTCTCTGAGAGCATGATTCAAGGTCGTCGCATTTGGCTTTGACATATCTCATGTCTTTTGACAAGGCTTGCACTGCTGATCGTAGGACATGAACAGTATCCTCCGGTTCCCCAATCCGTTCCTTAACCTCGTTAATTCGCTGAACTTCCTTCGCTAGTGGCGCCCGGATAGTGGGGACTTTTAGTGTGACTTCTAACTTTCAATTCACTGCTGAAAATCCTTTGGTCATAGTGGTCAGCCTTTGTTGCAGCTCTGAAGGGGGTGGGGGTGCTCCCTCCCTGCCTGTTGGGGGTCAACTACAGTGCAGGGCAGCCGTCACTGCCTCTCGGCAGAGAGCAGCCTTAGTGAATTTGTCCAATGAGCCGGCTTTCTTAGCCCCACCTGCACCCCTGGTCATATTGCGTAGTGAACTGGGGTTAGTAGGGAAGCACCTACCATGTGTGTGGGTGCATTTATTTAGTGACGTAGAGTAGAATTTGCGCATGCTACTGCGAGAGCAGTTAGTGGAGTAGCTGGTTGGTATCCAGATATCTTATCCGGTGTATATGTGGCGTCGTCCGGTCAGTGGTGCACTGTCGTTATGAGAGGGAATGCTTTAGAACCAAAGAATTGGCAGGTTAAACACACAATTCAACAGCACTAAAACTTGTGTTGAGTGATGCCCAAAGTATGGGTAACACTTCAGATGGTGGTACACTGATCTAGCCTTATAGACAGAGGGATGGGTCATTATCCCGCCTCAGGGCATAACTTGGTAGATGGTCACTACCCCAAGCAATAATTACCCCTGCCCAGGTCTAGAAGGATATTAGCACATATATTGGTGATATAAAAACCTTTACTTTAATAGAAGTAAAGAGGCAACCTGAGTTAGAAAATTAAATGTGGTTTATGCTGTATTATTTAAATAACACGGTTGCCTTCATATGTTAAGCATTTTAATTGTAAACTTGTTTCAAATGGAGCAGATTTAACATGAGCATGCATTAGGTGACATATACAACTACACTGGTTCTCTGCAAGTGAAATCATTATGTTTTAGCTTTCTCTTTGATGAGATACATTTTATTTTTCTGGTAAAAAGGTCTTCCCAGACAGGTGTTTTGATAAAAGAAAGCTTGACTGTAAATTGCATTTTTGTTTCACTGCTTGCCTTTGATATCAGAATGTTCAGAGTGCACTGCACTCAGAATATTCCGATTGGCTGAGAGACTGTCAAAAATAATCTCCAGAGGGAGGACTAACATAATTTCCACGTGCTAACATCCTCATCTGGGCCAGAGCTATTGATTCCCGATCTAAAAATATAGCTCACTAGCTGGGGGGGTATTATTCACATGTACAGGGGTGGGACAGCTGTGCTTCACTTACCACAACACCTCTTGCTCATCATGCGCGAGGTGGCTACTGGCTTTGTCTGAATAACAGAAAAAGATGCCTTTGCTGGTCTTCATTTTGGTCTGTTTGCCTTAGACAGAGAGGCATGCCAGCTACGAGGGTACTTTCACTTACTCCTTAAGTGGGCCTCGCCTATCCATGTTCCAATAGCTTGGAATACCTTACAGCAATGCTGCCACCCACAATGTCTACCTAGGCGGTAGTCACACGAGGCTGGGAGGGAGGGCGTGGGACACTTCAGTGCAGTTATTAAAAGACCAGCTTAGAGATCCAGGGAGCTTGCAGCCCTGGCCCTCACGTGTAAAATGGCCACCAACAGCCAGTTACTATAAACAACCGCACCGTGGATTTTTCAATTAATGCTATGGAACAGTACGCCGATTCCAATCGCTAACTCAGTGGCAGATGTAGCCTAAATGATCTCAGTAAACGCAACTTCCTGTTGCTTTTCGGAGCAAACTGGCAAACGCTGTGAAAAGCTGCTCTCGGCATGGGAACAACACATTAATGCTACTGCTGGGGCTGGACCATCCCATAGGAGTAGTGATGACTTAGTCATGCTGCACCTCCCTCACTGAGCAGTGGAATAGAGGGAGTGGCGCCTCAAACTGCAAACAAACACGGCTTGTGCAGGATATTGGAAACAGTACAGGTGGGTGGTTACGTTAATTACAACGCACGTGTGTGTGTGTGTGTGTGTGTGTGTGTGTGTGTGTGTGTGTATAGTACACACATGGCAACAGAACGTGTAATAGTTATATTTGGGAAACGAAAGACACCCATGTTTCATTAGCAGCAAAGCTGCAAGTCAGTCAAGTTCACGTTCTCTTTGATGTAGTAGTTAATGTTGAATTCTTCTTCACATTCTACTTGTAGGGTGATATTATTTATTCCCGTGGCTGACAATGCATTATTAGGATTCTTCTGCTGCTCTGAATGGTTTTTGTACCAAGGTCCACACAGAAGGAGCAACGGATAAGGGGCCACACGAAGAGCGATAGCAATAGCTCAACATCTAGAAGTTTTGGTACATAACTCCCATCAGCCCCAGTGAAACTATTGAATGCTGAGGGATCGTGGGCGTTGCATGCCAAATCTTCTGGAAGTTGGCTGTCACTTATGTGAGTTAGGCATGGTTTCAGAAGACAGACACGAATGAACAGTTTGGAAAAACTTTATTCAACTTTTACAGGGTTTGGAGGCTTCCTATCTCTATAATTAGAGGTAGGATGTCAAAGTCAGTCTTGTCAAAATAAAGGTGTCTGTCAAACCTAATCTTGTCCTCACTTAATTCTACAATGATAATGTGCACGGGGTTAGGTCAAAACAAAAGTGTGAGTCAAATAATAGCAGGATGGCAATGGAGTTATGATAACACCCCCTCCCCAAGCTTTTGTAATAAAAAGTTAATTAGGAGCTTGGGTGACTAGTTCACACAGGTCAATGAGGCAGTTCTTCCAGGCTTCCGTTGCTTGGCTCAGAATTCACACAGTTCATCAGCATACAGTACACACATGCTTCCCTCGTCTGCTTTGGTATCAATGTCTCAAACCACCGTTTTCTGAGGCTTCCCTTGCCTGATTCAGCATCAACCAAAACAGTTGACGATGGGGGTTTCCTTCCCCAACAGTTCAACAATCCTTCAATGGTTTACGTGACAGAGACTTTGGCGAACGCACGGTATTCGCTAGCCCTGCGCGGGACCACTCTTTTACTAAGGCAATCTATACAGTTTGTGCTCCTTTTTATATTACAATTGGTTGTGCCCCCAGCACAGTCTTTCACAATGTTCACTTTGTCGTGCCCTCAGCACTGTCTTTCACAATTTTCACTTTGTGGGTTCCAGAGCCTCTTTTAAATTCTCATTAGGTGTCCCAGTCTTCTAAATTCTCATAGTGGGCCCCACAAATATAACAGTTCTTATTTCACTTTTGCTCACACGTCGAGCCCTAAGTAATTTACAATTTCAAACAGTCTCTCTTTGCTCGTGTAAACGTACATGTGGCCTAGTCGTCACTTTGTTTCTCATCACACTCTTTCAACAATGCACAATTGAAGCTTTCAACTTCCTTGCGTCTCTCGCCATACACGTGGCCTCGCTTTGCAACATCGTATTTCATTTATGCCTTTCACAAACCAGGATTCCTTCTGCTCGGAACTCACCAGCTGTGTTCCTCTTTATAGCCTGATGCTGGCTGAGGTCAGGGTCTTCTCCGCTACCCCTCTGACATTCAAGGGCCTTCTAACATGCCTGGGGGAATGAGCATCTGTATCAGGCTTTCTCTTTGGAGTTTGTTTCCCTGAGTGACCACCTTCCATTCTCCTTGGAGAAACGGCTCCCTCGCCACGCCTTCTAAAGCCTTTTCACCTCTCAAGCCCTCGGTTCAGCACGTCATTCTCCAGTGACGGATTTCGGGGCACCTAGGCGACCCAGTTCACCTGCCTGCTCCACCTCTTATATTCTGAGTAGCCGTCAATGTGTTTCAGGTGTGTGTGAGATTAGGACTTGAGTGCCCAACCCTGCCTTGCCTCATTACCGGGACAGGACCATTGCATTTTACTACGGATAATCTTCATAATCTCAGTTTTCCTATTCTCAGTAGTTGGGCTGACACAGAAAGGAGGGGAATTATGGGAGTTGTAGTATCCCACAAAAAGGTAGAGAGACTATGGGGTAAAGCAATGTTGGAAAATGGGGATACCATGTCTCGCTGTACAGTGTTTCTTCCCCACTCCCCAGGGAATCCTCCCTCTATTGTCCACCCCCAGGTTCGGGATCCAATAGTGATGGCCCTTCTCTGGCCACCTGAATAAGGGATCCCGGGGGGTCGAGTAGTGAAACACCCTCAGGTTTTTCACACTAGGAGGATACACAGTACTGGGCTCTTGGTTATGGGTAGTTCAGATTTTCCCACTAGGAGAAGCAAAAAGGCTCAGGAGGGATAGTGCGGTTCAGTTTGGCTTTTGCAGAGGCACCGAGTTGCATGGTTTGATACCACCGGAGTCGCAGGCTTCATTCACTCTGTTAGTTGGCCTCCAATTTGGTGGATAAAACCTTTTAACAAGTTTTCACTGTTTTTCAGTGGTGGAAGTGAAAAAAAGGACCCAGTGGTACTCTGGCTGCATTCAAAATGGACAGAGTCTGGTGGTAGGATGGCGGGAGGTATGGGTATCTAGGGCGGTTGGTGGGTTTGGGGCTTTGACCAGGGTCACTCACTTTGGCTCAAATGGTTGGATTTCAAGGTCTACAGTAATAATGTCTTACAGTGTTTACCTACAAAAATCACACATTGCATAAAAAAACACATGACAACATGCACATCCTTATAGCAACATGTTAAGCCAAAATACCATTAATTTGGCATTCATTTTCACATCCTGAATGGTAAACTATAAGTCCCAAGATGCAAGAAAATGCCAACCTGAAAAATCTAGTTAACCCCACTATACTTTCAGTGATTTAAGATATGAAATAAAAAAAGTTGTATATTAAAGATATACAGATTATTTGTCACAAAACTTCCAGCTTCTTATTCCTGATGTTGAAAACATTTGATTAGTGACTTAAAGCAACTTGATTTTTTTGCATGTCAAGATAGCAGGCATCATGGATATAAACAAATCTTTCAATGGGCGCTTTGCGTTCCTCACTTTAACGATCATATATTTGCAAGGTAACTGTTGCTTGGTGAGCTCTTTGAGTTGGAAATGTTCCATCAGGCACATGAAAGGCTCTGCCACGATAAAAGAGATGTGCTTGCAACCTGAGCATCTTAACGGAGTCTGCCTAGCTGTGACTTGAGAAACTGGCAGTGCTTCTATATTCTATATTTGGCTCAGGAGAAATAAAAAGCGTCTAAGACGCGTTTCTTGAGCTTTTGAACTAAAGGTATGCGCTGTAAAAAACAAAGGAATTCGTTGTACGGCGTACCGATGATTTATATTCCACTTCCATCTCTGGGTGAGAAAGTTGTCGGGGGTGCTTCTCGTCAACAGAAAGAGTGCCATTGCTTTGTGCATTGCGCTAGTTGGGTTCTCTCCACCCCTCACTCAGTACTGTTTGCCAGATACTTTGCAATATGGAGGGGAGTAGTGGGGTACAGTTTCAGCAGGTGCTTGCACCCTTGTTCAGAAAGCTGGGAGTGAATGCAGCAGGCTTGACAACCCGATCCAGTGCCAGAGGCGTAGCCAGGTTTGTCGGCCAAGCGGGCACTGAAGCTAATGTAGTCGGGCCCACCGCAATGACATCAACATACGTAAATGCCTACACAGCGCTGCTGATTGGGCATTTACAGATTTTGGGTAGGCCTTGCCCGCTCAGGCCCTACCCTGTCTATGCCTCTGGCCAGTGCTGGTTTTTGCTTCCAATTGCATGCTGAAACTTTTAGTTTCCTTTTTCCATTGTAAGGATATGGCTTATAGTCGGCATGGAACTGGGAAATTTGGCAGCTATGCTTCAATATTGCGTGTATGAAATGAACCTAAGAGACACAAACTAAAGCTGTAACAAAGCCCTGAACTAGGTGCGGCTGAGAAGCCATTTAGATGGATTGGATTTGTAACAGAACCCCAGGGCACAGTGAGGACAGGCTCCTCTATGTTAGAAAACTCATGGTTTCTCTATTATCGGCCATACAATCCTAATACTTGCGCTATGATAAACCGAGACAAATCCAATATCTCCAGCTGACATACTTATGAGGGTGTGGTATTAGCACCCTGCGTCATTTCTCTCAACGTAATCTGTCACAGCACACGATGAGCCACACTTAGAGAAATAAATTAATCAACGATTGTGCATGCTTATGACTTGGCCAATTTTGTCTGGAAAAGACACATTTAAAAAAGGAGAAACAGGAATTGTCACGTCTCCGTCAAGAGGCCCTTCACAAGCGGACTGCCGTTGCATGAGGGAAGAGTAAAAATGGGCGCGCCCATGTTGATTCAGAGCACAGTTAGTGAGCAGTTTAGATCACACCGCGTCTAGGAATACTGCCTTGGGCCATTGACAGAGGGTGTGCAGTCATCTGCAGTCTGTCTACAGTGCCTGTTGCCAGTTTCTTCTAAACCAGCATTTCACACCACGGAGCGGTGAGTGTGCAGTCATCTGCAGTCCGCTGCAGGAGCGGATGGAGCCTACCGAAGAGGCCGAGGCTCCCATCCCCCTACCACCCCAACAGACCTAGCATCAGAAGCGTTCATGCGAATTTTGCGGAGCTCCTCCAAAACTATGGAGGGCAATAAGCCCAAAGCCTCTTCATGCAGCAAAAAACCAAAGGAGGTAAGACTGCCCCCCAAGACAACCATTTCCATCCCTCCGCCTGTAACGAGCTCCGTAAGCTCTTCAAACTCTATGAGCACAAGGAACATAGCACCAAAGTCTTTTAGCACACCTAAGATGGATCTGAACACTGCGGAGCATGCTATAGCTGCAAAGTCAACTAATGGCCCCCCTTCCAGTTTCAGCACTTCAGCAAACTTTACGCCCACCAATCCTTTACACCCCAACATAGCTGCTCTGGCTATCTCGGGGCAAGCTAGTGCTAAAACAACTAACAAAAAACAGCAAGGTCACAGACTTAATGCCAGCTATTACGTCGAGTCTTCCACCTCTACCTGTGTCCCCGAAGCCCCGGTCTCCCGGCGTGCTGACTCCTGTGATCCCCGTAGTTCTGGCGGACTCTGTGGGCTTCTGCCCGCTCTCTCTACCTTTGCGTCCGACCCCGGATCGCGGACCTACCCCCACCCGGTTGCCTCTGCCTTCCCGTCTTCTATCGGAGGCGAGTGGAGCCCCGGCTTCGGTTGTCGGAGGACGACCAGCCGGCGCCCCTGAGCAGGGGGCTCTGGACGCGGGATTGAGTGCTGGCCTTCCGGGGGCGGGGTCGGGCGGGCGGCCTCTGGTCGCGGGCGGGGGGACGCCTGCGTGAGCTTTGGCGGGCACTCCAGAGAACCAGGACGCCCGTGCTTCTCCAGCGCTGCTCCTTGATGTGCAGCGGCTGGGGCAGGGGGGCCCCTGGTAGGTCTCTCACACGGCGTCAGCACCCAGACCATCTGCAACGACAGTGGCTGTGGTAGCACAGATCCACGCTTCCACCGTCCCAAAGATACAAGTCAGCACCCATACAAACTCCCGGGCTCTGCCCTTCGCAGCCCAGACAATCGATTCTGCCCTAACAAATGAAGGTGAAATGCTGTCGATGCCAGTGACAGCCTAAAGGGCCCCCATCTGAAATCAGGTCTTCCTAACGACGGTTTTCAGCCAGAAAAAAGGCAAAACCCTCCCTTGTGTCATCCAGATCAAAGCCCTGATCCTCAATCTGAAATATATGATTCTCTCGAGACCTCAGTGCAAAAAGTGAAAAAGAAAAAAAAAAGTCCATAATAAACATGAAACAGAAGCCACTTAGATAAAAAAAAAACAGGGAAGCAAACACTACCTGCACCACTGCTTTCCAGCGCACTTAAAGACTTCATCAACAAGCAATACAAACGAAAGCTGGATCAGACAAATGAACTATCTGATGCCGAAATTCTGGAGGCCATCCAGGACCTCCCGCCTGTAAGCAAATCAAGGAAATTAACGTCAGGGACACCTAACCAGGCTCAAATTCAATTGGCCATCCAAAATCAAATACTAGGTTCTAATAAGACCCAGGACGAGCCCGGTGCGGAAACACTATCAACAGGATCCGCAGTAAATACAAACAAAGAGCCGCAACGAGTAAAGGAACCCAATAAAGAAGCCTCGGCAGATCATTCAAACGAAGAAGAGCCTGTGGCTACTGGCCTCCTAAACAAGCCACTGCCACCAGAAACTTCCCCGAAACCAAGTAATCAGACAAGAACTGGGGCCAACACAGGGAAAACAAATGTCCTCGACACCGATCCGGGGCCAGGAACCTAGAACGACCTCACCTCTGATCGAACCTGAGCCTCGACCTCTTCCAGTTCGTCTTCATTTTGACGATGGCCAAACCCAAACAGACGTGCTTTTGGAAACCCTTGACTCATCTATTCAACACCCCTCGCGGCCCCAATCTCCTCCAAAAAAATCGCAGACTCAGCGAAATAACTAGCGCAGGACACAAGGATTCTCCATCTAAAAAAACAGATCTCCCCATAATTATGTCTACAATTACAATAGCCTTAGCACCATTTGGAAAGCTTTATGAAGCGATCAATGACACACTGAAAGACAACTCAGTATTAACTGCAATGATGCATTCCAAATTGATTTTTGTGGAAGGCTATATTACAGCTTTCGATCAAAGAAAGAAATAGAAAATAGAAATAGAAAATAGATCCCGAACGAGCTGTGGGACGCAAAAATAAAGTAAGTAGAAGGCCTTATTCAGCATTTCAACCAACCGTTGAAAACAACCATGGAAAAAAACACGCAAACTGAAGTATGTTGCAGTCCACCTGTCGTCGCTCCAATTTTTAAAAAACAAACGGAACATTCCCTTCAGTACCCAGTGGTTTCCTCATTAGACCAGAATGGAGCAGAAACCCTGCAACAACAAGCAACGACTGGACCAAAAAACAAGCTTTTGTTGAAAATCGCCACAGTTAGTGACTCTAACGGATCACAGTGTGTCGGCTTTGGATCCTCTGATGTCAACTAAAACCAATCAAAAAGACTCGACGAAAGAAAAATCGAAGTTGATCTGCAAAAAACAAAACCTCAACAATTCAGTTATTTGCATTACTACACCTAAAACCACAGGCACATAGCTCCCTGATGGAGCTAACTCAGCACTTAGATATAACAGAGGAAATATCAACGCCACCACCAAGAGCTAACGATCAGTCTCCTGAAATTTCGAAAAGCCCAAACCAGGCATCAGTCGGGGTTAGCACCAGCCCTACAGCAAAGAAACACAAAGTAAAAAATACTAAATCAAAAATCAATGGGACAGAATTGACACAGCAAAGAGATCTACCATCTCCAAGAGATCGACTAAACCGAAGAACCTCTCCTGTGAGACATCTAAGAAAGAGCCAAACAAGTATCAGTGGCCGGCGGCTAGAACCGACCCGGCTCTTCAAAATCAAGCAAAAAGCACTAATGATCACTAGATGATTCTGAACAGAAATACAGTCTCTAGAAAAGGTGAAACTCTTGAGGACTTTATTCTTATTGAGTCATATCATAGAATGAATCAAGCAAAAACCTTTCTACACTTAAAAACCACTGCGCTCCAAGAAATCTCCCAAGAAATATACGTGGAGTTGGCCCATTTGGGTTTCAACCTTTACGAGATGACATCTCTCAATCCAAAAGAAGCACAAAGAGAAAGTGACATAAAATCTCCAAGAAAAAACTACAGGTATAAATCCCGAACAGAAGATCTTTATGGACCAGCAAGAAGGGAAAGAAGCCCACGTTGGACAACTAACAAAACTCAAAAACCCAATGGATTTATGTCACATGGTTCCACTCCAAACGTTTGCCCAAGATACCCCAAAAGGAGTGACGAGAGAACAGCCTATAGAGAGAACTATAGACACAAGCAAGAGTACGAACAGAACCAATCCTACCCGTCAAGCCATCGACTCCATACTCAAGAGGAGAGATCATCGACAATTACCAACAAATCTACAGAGAAAAATGCAGATCAGTCGCCAATCCACTCTGAAAAAATTACTGCGAAGGGTAAATGGAATTGGTTCCGCTCTATCTTAACACCAGGAGACAAAAGATAGCAACCACCTGGGGGCACACTGCCGGAACAACTCGCCCCTTACCATGTACAGTCAACTGACTCGAATGAAATCATAAGCATCGCATCATGGAACACCAGAGGCCGTGTCCATCTCACCAGGCCAGAATCTCACGAATTAGGCTTACATGACATCATCTGCCTACAGGAAACGTGGCTGCAGGAAAAACCAGATTCAGACAGCTACTGTATTGAAATCTCACCAGCATTTAAAGGATCCCTGGGCCGACCCTCTTCGGGCTTACTGATGGCGATCAAATCAGGATGCGGCATATCTTTCACAGAAGTCATAACCTGCAGCTATGAAATTCTGGCAGTGATGATTACATGGAACTCTGTATCAGACTCTCCCAAGCCTGCACTTCAGACTTGGTAGCTATCAAACATCTACTGGAATCCGCAAAAGATTTCCACTGTGAATATGTGCGACAAAGTGGCCCATACAATCGACGAGATCGCTATCAAATACAAATCCCCCAACATTTTGATTTGTGGCGATCTGAACACTAATTGCACACCACACAGTACACCAGAGGGACCAGATGAAGACAAATCGTCTGCTACAACTAGGGGTCGGGCGTGGAATTCGATTATGAAATCTAGAAATCTTTTGAATACGGCCACTGTCACGCAGCAAGTTTCGCTGATACCGACATGGGAGCGTGGCGGGTCTTCCACCACTCTCGATTACATCTTTGCCTCTGAATCGGTTTTTCATAACATAATTGTCTTTGAAGTTATCAAAACCAAGTACAGCGACCATTATCTACTAAATCTCACTTGCAGAAGTAAACGGCCCATACCTCAGTATTAAGACACCGTCATTGAGACTAACTCTCAAAACACCCGGCTACACATGATCGCCTCTGATGTCCATAAACTTGCTGATCAATTCTGCATCGTAACGTCTGATAAAACATTGAGAACGGTAATGGCAAGATCGAGTTATATCCCTCTCCTTCTTCCTTTCAAAAAAACAAGGAAAATCTGCAATCATCTTCCCATTCAGCACACTCATGAATACAACAGTCTTAGCCAGCAAACGCCGATCGTTGAGAAAACTAAAGAGAGGCAGCGAATATGAATCAACCAATACTTTGGGAAAAACTTTCGGTAGAAACAAGACTCTATAAACAATGGCTGAGAAACTCAAGAGATGCACTATACCAGTCGGACGCCGAGGAGATGTTGAAGGCTCTGGCAAACAAAAAATCTCGAGACTTCTGGTCTTTAATCAACAAATCAAACAAACTCCAAAACTCACAGATGATAAATCCAGTACCTGAAGGAAAATGGACCGCCCATTTTCTGAATTTGTTTGAGCCAATAAATGGAATTAACAACGAACCAGAAAAACAACAGGACTCAGTCTGGGTGGATTTGACAGAGATCGACGAGATCAAATCAATCATTTTGAAACTGAAATCGTCTAGAGCCCCAGGCCCTGATGGGCTCGCGAACTGCGATCTCAAACAACATCCGGACGAATGGGCAAATCTTATTAGTTCAATCTTCGAAGTTTGTCGAGAAACCCAAACCATTCCAGACTCATGGAAAAAAGCTCTGATCGTTCTGATCTTCAAAAAGGGAGCCAGAGACGACCCTCTGAACTATAGGCCAATAGCCTTGCTGGACGTCATTGGAAAGGTTTTTGCCACAATCCTGCTAAGCCATTTTCGTAATTGGGCTGCTACTGCTGGATGTTCAGATTTCCTGCAAACAGGATTTCAAAAAATCGCAAGTACTAGTGCAAATATACTATGTCTGAACTTACTCAAAGACAGAGTTTTGACTGGATCCCCTCGGATGTTCCTAGCGTTCGTTGATCTGTCTGCAGCATTCGATAGAGTGGACAGACACAAACTATGGTCCAAACTCAAGTCCTGGAAATGTCCTGAGGGTATTCTGGACCCGATAATCAACCTTCACTCAAACACCAGTATAAAAGTCCACTTAAACAATCAAGGTTTAACGTCCACCAGTATACCGACTTCGCGTGGAGTAAAATAGGGTAGGGATGCCCTCTGGCCCCCGCCTTGTTCATATCTTTCCTCAGAAATTTTAAAGAAACTCAATCTACCATAAGATCTTTTCCACCCAAAATAGGCATTACTCAGGTCCCGAGACTTTTATACGCAGACAACCCGATATTGCTTGACCAGACCCAGGTCGGGTTGCAACGACAATTGGACAACCTGTCAGCCTATACCACCGAAAACAACTTGGAAATCAACAAAACAAAAACCAAGATAATGATTTTCCAAAAACCAGGGACAAAAAAGAAAGAGGCTTTCAACTGGTTCCTCAACACCACCAAAATAGAACTGGTTGAGTCTTTCAAGTATCTTGGTGTACAACTCGACAGTACGAAGTGGGCCAGGAATCTGCAAAACGACCTATGGGCGAAGTCAAAGAATCTAGCTGCTCAATTGAGAGCAGTTGAGAGAAAATTCGGCAAATTCTCTCTACAACCAGCCATCACCTTTTACAAGTCCAAGATTATCCCCTCGCTGACATATGGCATGGATGCTACCCCGTCTATTCCTCCGGGTATTTGGCTTAAACTCGAAGGATTTATCTGGAGATCCGTTCTGGGCTTACCCAATTCCACCGCTGTAGCTCCGATACGACGGGAACTTGGCCTTGTCTCCCTAAAAGCTGTGGTGGATATTTCCTCACTACAACTTTACAGGAAAGTCATTCATCCAGAGAGCCTTGAAATCTCTCGAATGACCGGGGAAAGAGATTGAAAAGGGCAATAACCGGACCATGACCAAATGGGCTATGGATCAAAACCTGAAACTACAGGAAATTGCATGCAGCAAGGAAGATCTAAAGAATAATCCTGCTAGGATTAAATCCAAAATGCAACATACAGACTGGATCCTGACTACGGAAAAAACAGCACACAACAAACTCCTAGCCCATCTTCCAATGACCATTAACAAACTAAAAGAACCAATGACATATTGTAAGAGATATCCTAATAAATCATTGATGAGAATCTTCTTAAAAGCCCGCCTCATCGTTCTGGAGACGCAGGAAATTCTTGCGATCAGAACAGGATCTATGGTAAAAGCCTGTAGACTGTGTAAAATCCCTGAAGAAACAGAATCCATCAGGCATCTGCTAATGCGCTGTCCCGCCCTGCAACAAGCAAGGATCGCCTTTTTCAGCCCTCTGACTGTAAATTCGTTTGCGGGTAACGAAGAAATCTGGTGGAATCGTTTAATCACTGGGGACAAGACACGATGGCACACAGCGTCTGCCAAACTTTTGAATTTAGCGATCGAAAACATTAAATCGAACATTGCCATCTGACTTTCGTACATCCCTTTTGGTGGAAGCACTGTTTTGTTCTTGTCCCCTTGGTGATGTCTATCATGAACTTTAATTTCGTGCTACCGAAATGTTTTTGAGTCCTTGTAAAAATCTTATTTTGATTATATACAAGTAATAAAAAAAAATCTTTTTTAAAAAAAGAAAGTTATTTTATTCTGAGTTTTGCTTCGAATCTCTGAAGCTAAACCGGGAGTACTGCTCTGAAAACAACGGACTGTTGTGAAAGTTTGATAAGAAAGTAGTAGTTTGCCTGGCCAATCTAAAATGTGTGTTCTCCACATTGCATGTGTTTTTGCTAGGCAATAGATGGCTCTGCAACTTGAATGTAAACCCACTGAGCTATGCTATAAACAAAAGACGATACACTTGACCAATACATTTTAGGAATCTGCGACCCATTTTGTAGAATGCATAAGAAATTATAGCACCGGATATTTCTCAAAGTCTACCTTTCCACTTTAGGATTACAATCACTCATTGCAAGTTCTAGTGGTCAATTTTGTATGGGCTTAAAGAATCACACGAAATATCAAACGTCGTCAATAAAACGTGCAACCTACAACTACACCTCCTACGAAAGCTCAGACACATACTTTCTCCTGACGACTTAAGCAATGCAGTCAAAATAATGCAGTCCAGCTAGTGGTTCTTTCCAACCTGGTCTTCAGCAATGTACTCCCCCCTCAATGGACTCCCCAACAGCATCCATGCCCCCCTGCAAGCCATACAAGATGCAGCAGCCAGACTCCCCCATCTCCGCTCTGGCCCAGCTCCACTGGTACCCGCACCACAGAGAATTGCCTTCAAGGGACTCCAAGTTGTTTTCAAAGCCATTCATCACAAAACCCTAGCTTACCTTCACGACAAAGACAAACCCATCACCGAACACCAGACAAGCAAGCCCGCATCTTCTACACAATCCACTCTGCAAACTAATAGTCAAACAAAACAAGCATTTACACAGGGGCCACCGAGGGCATGGAACACCCCACCTCTTCACATCCGCACTGCACCCTCCATCAGCACTTTCAGAAAGACCCTCAAAACAGAACTGTCCCCCGAAAATAATTTGTAACTTCAGTTCGACATGGCACTGTTTCAATCTGTGCAGGGCCAGCGGTGAACACAATTTTGTATTAATATAAAGCCAACCATGATCTTAATGCACTGGCAGCCTGCCCACGTTTGGTGGGGTGGCGCAGGGCGTTCAACTTAAGTTACGACCAACATGTTTTCTAAGCAATCAACCACTCGGAAAACGGCGATATTACAGATGACTAGTGCTCAGCAGATTGTAGAAGCCGCTCATATTGCAGGTGCTTGGTGGTAAGCTACTTCTTCCGAAGTTGCAAAGGAGTTGTGCTGGGAGCTCTCAATACATTTATTTATTTTAGATATATATGCCGAATAGCATATTTAGTATAGTATTCGGCAGAATACTGAATGGTTTGTCAACTATTTGGCCGAAGCCTGATATGAAGACGAATAATTTGCTTTATTTAATAAATTATGTTCCAAACTTGAAAAAAGGCACCATTTTAAATGCATTCTATACTTTTATTTCTCTTGACTATAATCAATGCAGCATCATTATTTAAAGTATAAAAGCCAGAAAAAAAGCAGATTTAACCAAAACGAAGGGAGCAAATGTATAGAAGGTTGTTGCATATTCAAAACCAGTGGCAGTCAAAGTAGGAGGTTTCACAAATGCAAAAGGACTAGGTTGCAATGAACAAAATTTAACAGCTCACATAGAAATGTATAAAATGGTTCATTTCGACAAATGCAAGACACAAGTCAAGAGGAAATCTGAAATACGTGAACTCCATCCCACAACTATTCACCCCACCCACTCATAGGCCAAACAAAGGAGAGGACTCTCCCAGAGAGGCTGTTGGTGTTTGGTGAATGTGTAAGCACCCATTCATTTATTACAATTGATTTCACATCAGGTCATTGCATTAAAAAATGTGTTTTAAATTAGGACAATTCTGGATCATACATAGGGGAAATTTGTTTATGTAACTGATGGACACCAAAACAATTGAATTATAGCAGCACTAAAATATACTTTAACATTTCCTTCATACATGATAGAAATATAGTCCTATCCTAACCAATACATTTGCTGCAGTTGTCCACCATACTTGCTAATACTTGTCAATTTCTTCTTTTTGCCTGTGTAGTGCGGTTTTTGGTTTGTTCTGATTTTTTTGGGCAATAACGAAAGGTGCTTGGAAAGCCGGGTGTGTTAAAGCAGCGACAACCCTGAATTAATCTTAGTGGCTTGCAGGTCTCACATGATTCAGCCTTTCATTCTTCAAAGGGTAATTTCACAAGCATCATATTTTTACTACAAAGCTATATACATAAAACAGACAGGTGTGCAAACGTACAAACAAACCTGCCCCATATGTTAAACTGCACCCCTCTGGTGGCCTTCAGTGTGAGCTTTGCAGGATTGTCCTGTCTCCTCTCCCTCTTCTTCACGCTGAAGGCTCCCCTGTACAGTTTACACCCACTTCTTTATAATAAAAAAAAAAAAAAGGCTAGTTTGACCTGGCCACTTTTCCCGAGCACTACCGGTATCCCTCTTGCCCCTGCATTAAAATGCTTCTAGAAGTGATTAAACCGCAATTTGTCGGAGTAAACAGTGGTCCGCAATCACTCATGCTGATAGAAAGGTGTGTCTCAGCCTGGTCTGTTCCTTTGTCACCTTGACAGTACTTTAACCAGCTGTTAATTTGTCTGTCAAATGAGCAAAATGCTTATTTTGCGAAAAAAGCGTGTGAAGGGGCTTAACATTTAGGAAAGCCAAAGCACATATCCAAATCCCTTTCATATATTAACCCGATGGAAAGGCCCTAAATGCACATTCTCATTAGAGAATTGCTTTACGTCACAGTTGAACCCACTGCCACTAGCCAAACCAAATTAAAAATGCTTTAAAAAGGAAACATTTCAGAGGAATTTCAGAGGAATAGTCCTGTTTTGCAGAACAAAAAGGCAATTTAATCACTACTACCCGATCGTTTATTTTTGTATTCCTCTTTAAAGCAGAATCACTTTCTGCTGCTGGTTGCCTTCATTGTCCGATTGCTACGAGTAGGTATAGGTATAGGGTGTTGTCTCGCTGCGTTGTCTGGAGAGGTGTGAGCCATGCAGGGATTTATGTTTAGTAGGGATGGACAAACAGGATTCCAAGTAGGGGATTTGCTTTGTTGGGGTGGGAGGTGAAATGCCATGCATGGTATTTGTGTTAGGGGATGACAGCACCCAAGTAGGAAGCTTGTGGGGTGTTGAGGCAGGACGCCAGTAATGGGGACTTGCACTGTATGCCAGCAGTGTCAGCAATGGTGTCTTTGGTTCCAAGACTTACATGCTCATTTTGCTGGTTCAGCCCACGTTTGCCACGTGGCCCGCACCCAAGGCTCGGGCCCGACTTAGCCTATACCAGGAATTATCTGGATCTCCCGAATCTACGTCCTACAAATTCCACCAACAGAGCATAGCTCTCTGTCTCATACAGAGTCCTCACACCGATCTTTACCCGCTCTCGCACACTGGCCCACTATTGAACTGGATAGATCACCCAATATAAATTCCTCTGAGAGGCCCGTTAGGTGGGGGCATATCACTCTGCCTGACATAACCGAGCCCTGCTAGTCTCCACTACCTATTGTGAATTCTTAATGTTTCTCCATGGGCATGACACATAGGAACAAACGCTGCTCACTTTTCACTTATCCTTGCCACTCCCCCTCGCCAATACACAAACATGCACCTTAATATGTCTGATAAAATATCAGACAATGTTAAACTCAGGATTCAAGTTCTTAAAAAGAAAAAGGGGGACTATGACGTACGCAATGGCTAGTGACATGACGGGGACTGAATGTATCCTAAAGCAAAATATGCACATTTCTTTGTCTTTTCCAACTGAAGAAAGTGCACATTGCATATAAACATTCACCAAAAGAAAAGATGTTCCTGTATTGTTGCTGGCTAAGTATGAAAGGTGAGCAGCTTTTATGTCTAAGAATCTGTAGCAAAACATGGCCTAAAGAGCAGATTACAATACGAGATATTTTACAGCTGTGTGATAGCAATTTGTCTGGTTTTGTGGCTAAGTGTCTGACCTAATTCTATTCAGTTTTGTATTCTTGTTGCAATTTATTCAAATGAGAAGGACAAAGTATTCAGCAAGAAACAATTAGGGCGGAGCTCAATAGCTTTTTTCCAGCCGGAATTCGGCCGAATACTTAGGTCATAGCCAAAGTTTGGTACTATATATATATATATATAAACCTATGAAATTATATGGGAACATTGTTGTTACAGGGACGTTATGGTTACAGGTAAAACAGAAACACCCCTGAAATTCGACAGTTATGCTAACCTAAACAACCATAACTAACACACACCATCAAAGATGACATCGCAAATGCCATTGATGACATCACTGATGACATCACATCTGAAATTAGCTTTCATGTAAAGTCCCTACAAGGGGTTGTGTTTATAATGTTGGTAACATGAGGTCGGGGTGATTGTATATGTTGAAGAAGTAATAACTAGCTAACAATTCAAGACTTATGTTAGGGAGAATTCTCATTCTATGGCTAATTTCCCTTACCTATAGAGTCCCCAAGCAGCTTTGCTGGATTTGAGGGGTTTATTTTTTTCTCCTGCTAAGAGCGAGACCCTTTTTTTCCCCACTCTTAGACAGATTGCTAGTGTGTATTTTAGGCTATCTTGTGTGCTTATGGTCTATGGGGATTTTGTCACCCTCATAGGATTAATCTTTTTACATGTGTGGTACACAGCACCCTCCGTGCTGTACCACATGGGTGTCGTAGCGACCCTCAAACAGACTCCATACCCTGGGACTGACTACTGTCTCCCAGGGCATGTAAAGGCCCGATTGACTTTACTAGTCAATCTTTACGAACAAAACCAGTAAAACCATCTTAATATGGAAGTACTGGAAAGGGTTAATCGTTTTTCCCTCGTGTTCATTTTCGAGGGGGTACTGTACAGTCCCTCTCTCAAACGTTTCTGGCTGGTGGCAGTGGTTTCTACCATAAATATTCGACCGCAAATATTTTCCTATGGGATTTTCCCATTGTTCGAGGCTACCACTTTTACTGACAGCCTCTAAATACAGCCGGTTTATTTTAATATTAACTTTACTCCGGTAGGTTTTTATTGCCAGAACCTTGATTTAATTTCTTTCTCGTGTCTTTCTCTATAGTCCTAACCCAGGTCGGGGATCCTTTGTTCGTCCTTTTGGCGGGCTTCTGCACAGAAGCCCTCCTCTAGGCGCCACTGAGTCTGGGGTAGACAGGATGTGTGGGAGGGGGGGATAGGCACCCCGGAAAGGGTTGCCTACGCAACCCAAGTCGCACTATGCCCTGATAGGCTGGGGGTTCTCCCGCCGGTAGAGCCACCCCACTGTGTGAGTGACAGCTAGGCTGTATGAATGGGGGTGGTCCTGAGGACTGGAGGACAAAAGGACAAGACGTCGTCACTGGAACTAAGAAGCCCAAGACACCTGCAACAACTGAACCACCAGTGAAGCCCTGCTGCAGCGTCTCACCACTTTTCTCAACACGACGACAGAAGATCTTCATCTGCAAGAGCCTTCTTCCCTTGAGCTGGTGGGGCCAACCAGTTTGACAATCGCCTTCCAGGACCTGCCTTGGTCGAATCGCCAGTGCCCTGCACTCGGAGACCGGATAGCCAGGTACCCGTCCACCACGACCGCGATTTAAAGGAGCATACCTTTTAATCCATTTCGGCATCACCGCGGCTGGCTTCTTCCCTGGGCAGTGCAGTAAGTCGAACCTTCCTCCACGACGAGAGCCTCTCTTCCTCTGCTGGACAACACGAACTGCAGGAACATCCAGGAACCACCGCCACTGCAGGAGCCGCTTCCACTTTTTCAGGTACACTGTTCCGCCAGGCCTCCCGTTTCGCAGGGTACTGCTAAAAGGTGTTTGAAATCATTTACCTACCTCCTGGGTTGGCCAACCCTATCGACTAACATTATCTTTTACCTTCTGCACCTTCCTTTTGAATCGTTAAACCAAAGACTTCACTGCAGCTACTAGAACACTTTGATCCTGGGCACATTGCCCTGTACCAGTAACTCTGGCACAGGCCTATTGACTTTGGCTAAATCTGTTACAACTGCCTTCACTAGATTGCTTTTCATCCTCAACTGTGTCGGTGCACCAAAAACTCTTATAACCACTCTTCCTTCCCTCTTAAGTATTGAAGTGTAATTTTGCTCGGTTTTCACCCATGTATGACTATTGCTAAAGTGCTTCCTTGCCTAAACTTGTTCACAATGATCTTGGGAAGTGTTGCTAGAGTGTGTAAGAGGCCAACTCTTTATAACTTGTCCTTTCCCTCCCTTTTGAGAAATTGTTAGAGTGCCATTTCTGCTTAGTTTATACTGCGCCATTTTGCTCAGTTTTCACTCTGGCTCAAACTTGTCTACAATTTAATTAGGGAGTTGTGTATATTTTTCTTGATTATTTTATTTTGCTTTAATACTTATGATTGATGTGTTGAATTAGAAGTGTGTAAAATAAATATATACATATTCTTTTTAATACAAAGCTTTGGTCAGTGTTTCCTTGTACCATAGTACTGTAGTCCTATTGTGTAAACCCTGAATACTGCTCATCTCCCTCTTGAGATAAGCCTGACTGCTTAGCCACAGCTGCCAACTAAATCTTTGTGGTAAAGACTGATACCAAAGGGGATCTATTGCATCTACCTGTAGTCCTAATCTTCTGTAGTGCTCCCTAGGGGAACTGCACAGGATTCTGCCTAACAACTTACTACACACTTGTGCTAGAACCAAGTATGCATATGAAGACCCACAATGCATACAAATCAGAGGCACATACAGGGAAACTAAAATAAGGAAGAAAAACAGCATCATCAGAAAATGTTAATAGCATTAAAGTTTATTTTCATGTATACAAATGAATTGTGTGTTTCAGGCCTGCCTATTGACCCATGTATGTGCACCATGAACATAGACAAAACCGAAAGGTAATAACTTTAAGAACATATGAAAAGGTTAACATCTAGATATAACAGCACCTTTTGAATTTTTTTTATACTCTCTTTCTTGGCATTTAATAACAACAAAAAAAACAGTCAGCACTAGGTGCTGGTGCAACCCTTTCTCGCCCCCCTTCCCAGTACACCACCCTAATTCAGATATATCTTATTGTCCACGAGTCCCAATGCGTTATTGTTTCACGCTCTGAGACATAGCAGCCATGTGTCTGTGTGATGGCTATAGTACACCTTCACAATCGCTCCTTAGATTATACTGTCACGGTGGTACGTGTCATCCACGTTGATTAACATTCACCCCATGTTGCGGGTGGGGTATCTGTAGCCGCCTCAGAACGTCAGATCATTGTGTGTACGCATCCCACATTTTGCCGGCATTGCCTCGACTTTGATGTAGCGACCCCCAACCATTTTCCATGTCTATACAATATGCTATATCTAATTTCCATTGTGTGCGTCTTGGACTCATTGATCCTCCCCAGTGTATTGCCACCCACCGTTTGGCAAGTATAAGCAACAGGCTAACTAGTTACCTAGTGCATTTGGGGATGTCTTTGGTGTAACCCAGTAGGCCTATTAACGGATTCAAGCGTATGGGTTGGCCCACTATGTCACCAATAGTGTCAAATACCTCCTCCCAATAGCATTGTACAGCAGGGCAATTCCAGGACACATGTAGGAAGTCTGCTTGTTCGGTGTTTGCATCTCCCAGAGGCATCTGGGTAATAGGGTGTGGAAAAATTGATGAATGTACTTGAAATGGATCAGTTTGAATCGTGCATTAATGGCTCCCTTCATGATCCCCATGCAGCAATATGTTCATGTCTCCTCCGGAATTTACCTACCCAAGGTTTTTCCCCATTTTGCCGTGGCACATTACAGGCTTTACCCTCAGCCTCCATATACATGGCGTAGAGCCCTGGCGTCATTCTGTTACCCACCGACCCTTGCAATGTTTTATCCAGCATGGGGGAAATCTGGGGCTGTTTCAGAAGTGATGCGAATACTTGGGTTAAACCCACCCGTAGGTGGAAATACATAAATATGTCTACTGCCAACATTACCCCTTTCCCCTTCAGCCCCTCTAGTGTCACGAGTCTTCCCTCTGGGAAGAGATCCCCAAAGCTCGATATCCCCAGCCTCTTCATCAGGGCTACGAAGCCTGGTTAGGCCCTGATCGAGATCCCGGGCACGTGCATCACAGGAAGCATGGGGGAATAGAGAACTCCCCCTTTCTGTTTATGTTCAAGGTGTGCCCCTGCCTTACAAGTTATTTCGACTAGGTTCCGTGGTGAGTGCACTCTGCTCAGTGCTGTGAGTAGGACTAATCTAAGAAGATTCAGTGCTGCCACCGCTCTCTCCAGCTCCACATGTCTCCTATCCACCTGTATGTCGTACCAGTGCTTTAGATAGCCCGCCTGTGCCACATGATAATATATTTCAAGGTCCGGTAATGCCAGACCCCCCCGCGGAGACCGGAGCCGTTAACATTAACATATCCCAAGATAATCTAGGGTGCTTCTCCACCCACAGGAACCGCAATATTACTGATTTCACCTCTCGAATGTATACCCTAGGTACCACTATCAGGGCGTTCAGAAACACGTAAAGGAACCTGGGAAGCAGCGTCATTTTAACTAGGGACACTCAACCATATAAATTCAGGGAGGGTTTGGGGGGGGGGGGGTTTGTTCACCCCGCCACCGCTGCTCGAGTTTGATCCAGGCCTCTTAGGTAGTTGCTATGATACACTACTGCACTGTCCCTAGCACCATTAATCCCCAGGTAGCGGGTCTGAGTCATGTGCCTCTGGAAGCCCCAACCATCCTGATACTGTTCAGCCACCTCCGTCAGTGGGAAGAGTATGGATTTGGAGGCATTTACTCTCAGACCGGATATTTCCCCAAAGCTCTGAACAACCCTCATTATCGGATCTAGGTTGATTTTTGGGTCCTTTACGAACAGCACCATATTGTCCGCATATAACGAAATTACTATCATATGCGTGTGCAACTGCACACCCCTCTGTGTATGTGATTCTCCCGTGTACATTCTTAGAATGGTTTGATCGCCAAAGCGAAAAGCAGTGGGGAGAGTGGGCATGCCTGTCGAGTGCCCCTTTCAAGGGCTATCTGTGGTGTCATCTGGCCATTCACCCTCACCCTAGCTACCGGCTGTGTGTTTAACAGCCTGATCATAGCAATAAACGCCAACCCCAGTCCCATTCGTTGCAGCACTGTGAACAAAAAGGGCCACTCAACGGAATCAAATGCCTTGGTGGCATCTAGTAAACACGCCAAAACCTGGTCCTCGGGCGACGCTGCCGCCATCATTCCGAACATCCTGCTGAGACCATGGGAGGTGGATTGCCCCTGGATGAAGCCCGCCTGATAAGCCCAAACTATCTCTGGCATCATCGCGATAGCCGAGACGCTAAGATTTTTGCCAGAATTATATTATCTAAATTAATCCGCGAGATTGGTCGGTAGGACGAGCAATAATTGTGGGCTTGAACAGCTTCAACAGTACTACAACCACAGCTTCACTTAGTGTATCCGCTATGGACCTGCCCCCTAGACTATGTTGATACATTCTCAATAGGTGAGGTCCTAGCTCCACGCCGTAATGCTTATAGAATTCCGCCATGAACTAGTCGGGCCCCGGCGATTTCCCGTTTGGCAGTGACTTGATGGCGTGCATCAAATCGGATAATGCCAGTAGGCGGTTCAACATTTCTCTTTGGTCCTTGGAACACCAATGTAGGGCCACCTGCTCTAAGTACGCCTCTATGTCGGATTGAGAAGCCTTGGTCCGAAGGAATATAGATGACTATAAAACTTGAACTACTGCACTATTTCGGCATCTTCGAATCTATCCTTCCCCTGGTCATCTGCTATGGCCCGATTCCTACCATTCAACCCATCCATTTTGGTTGCCGTAGCCAGAGTCGGCCCTTGTTTATGCCCTTCCCCCATATTGGCGTACATCAGACTGGTTGCTGAGATACTTCACCTCCCGCAGTGCTAAATCTTGAAATTCTTGTAGCTGAGTCTGAATCTCGGCCTGTTCCCGATCCGTGGTGTTCGGAGATGCCATCTGTAACCTGCGTATACTATCCTCCTTACGTTTTAGTTCCCGTCTAATCTGTCGCAGAATCCCTGTCTCCTTGGAGATACATTCACCCCTCAGTATGCACTTAAAGCTCTCCCACAGAGTCCCCTCTGACTGTACTGAACCCATGTTCTCTTCAAAGAAGGCTTCTATTGCTTTGGTTATGCCATCCCGTAAAACTGTCGGTAAGTCCCTTGCTTTTAAAGCGCCAGGGGGGTTTTCCCTGCTGTCTTCCCGCTAAGTTCACTTATAGCATTACAGGGGCATGGTCTGACAGGGTATGTGCATGAATTCCCACCTCCACCACTCGGGCCATAAAGGAGTGCGATATCAGAAAGAAATCTATCCTCGATGCTGAGTTGTGAGGGTTCGAATGACATCTCCACACATGAGCAACATCCCAGGTGATGGTCATACCCTGAAACCTGTTAGTCCCTCTGTTCCCAGTACCTTGAGAGCCCCCAGTTCGGTCCAGTGCCGGTTGCATCACCTCATTGAAGTCTCCCACCCAAATAATATTCTCATGTGGTAGTTCCCCAAGCTGCCGATCCACCCAGTCCAGTGTGTCCACTGTGTCTGGGGCCTAAGTAGTTAATCGGCGTGTACAGCACTCCCTGGATGGTGCCCTGAACCATGAGGCCCCTGCCCCCATCGTCTTTCACTACTGTGGTTTGGTAGAACCCCACATTACAGTGTATCAGGGTACCCACCCCCCTTGCATATGACGAATATGAGGAGAAATAGCTATGGCACCCCCAAGATCTCCCAATCTTGGATTCCGTGTCAGGGGTCAGGTGGGTTTCTTGTAAAAATAGAATTCCTACTTTATGCTTCTGCATGTGTAGCAATATTTTCTGACATTTAGTGTGGCATTTCAAGCCCCTTATATTCCATGTGCAAAGCTCAAGTATGGCCATGTCGCACAATCAACAGAAAAAGCTGGTTCACGTCCAGTGAAGCCCATGCCCCTAAAATGGTCAGTGTTAATCCCTTTTCTCTCCCGTGTTTGGTCCGCTGCATGACTAGGTGGCAGCTCATGGTGCATATTTGTATCTTAGCCCCGTCGAGTTGCGGGGAAGGTATGGATAATGTGGTAGGTGTACCCTGTGTTCCCCCTCCCCCACTGACAACCCCAATTTGTCAGTGACCCCTGGACCTCCCCTCACCCTCCTCCCCTGAGTTTACCCCCCCCCCTTTGCTGGTCCCCCCAACTATTCAGCTGTTTCCATTTTCTACACATGTGTCTTAACAAGCCTCCGCTCAGAGGGCTACTATGAGTCCGACCTAACACCTTCGGATATACCATAGACACCCCCCCACCCACCAAGAGATTTCAAGAACTTATTACTATGGTTACACAACTAAGACATTGTAAAAGGATATATTTCTTATGGATTCAATCAATCATTATTCCCTCGTTGTCTGCGGTTCCTCAGCAGCGTTTCCAGGAACGTTGTGGCTTCGTCCTGTGTGTTAAAGAAAATCACCCGGCCATTATGCTCAACCCTTAATTTAGCCGGAAACAGCATTGCATATTTAATTCCTCGGTCCAGCAGCAGTTTCTTTACTTCCATATAAGACTTCATCAATGCTTGCACCTTATCCGAGAAGTCTGGAAATAGTTTGATTGTGCTGTCCTTGTAGTGAACGGTCCCTTTCTCCCAGGCCTTGCGCAGTGCCACATCTCGGTCCCAGTAATTTAGTAATCATGCTATTACTGGGCGTGGCGGGGTCCCTGGGATGGGCCTCCTGCCGCTGGTTATCCGGTGTGCTCTTTCCACAATACATTGTTTCGAATATCCTTTGGGCCCAAAGCGTTGCATAGTATTTCTTCTACCAGGATCTCCATGTCTTTCCGATCGGTCTGCTGCGCGAGGCCTATGATTCTGATATTATTTCGCCTCGATCCAGATTCCACATCATCCTGTTTGTCCACGAGTTCCTTTAGAGCTCTTCACACTTCAGACATCTCCCTGGCGGTGGAGACAAGCTCTACTTCTGAGACCCTCTTCTCTGCCTCATTCAGCCGTTCACCGTGCTTGTCTAAGCGGACCTGCATGTGGTCCACCTTGCAGGTCAAGGAGCCTAATTTACCTCCAAAGTGGTCTCCATTGTTTTATTATTTTTAGCTGGAGCATGTGACTCAAAGTGCAAGTTGGTCTGATGCTTGCCTCCTTTCCCTGATCTGGACATCGCCAGGGGTAATCGGTGGGCAAGGGACTGTCAGTGCCTCAGGTGTTAGCTCTTTTGGAGTCATCCAACACTATCAGTGCAGCATCATCCGGGCAGGTGACTGGTGTCCATTAATTCTGAACAGCCCTGTGGCGTAGTGTCTTCCCAGCTGTGTGTGTAGCCAAAGTTGCGATCAGCGAACCATCCATCGCTCTCGCTCATCGGCTCCCACCGCCACTCTGGTATTCGTGGGCCCTGGCGCAGAATGGACCTCCAGCCCCTAGGTTATATGCAGGCGGAAAAAGCAATGGTCGTGGACAAGGCCCTTTTAATGACTGTCACCTTTGTGATTTTGAATAATCCCAGTTGCTGTAGTGCAGTGGCAGGCTGTTGGTGAACGATGATTGCCGCAAGTTTTGATCTATGACTCCAGGCCGGCCGTTGTTTGCTCTCTGCCCTTATGGCAGATTGTCAGTGACCAGTAGGAGTGTCCAGGAAGGTGCAGACCCCCCACAGGTTATCAGGGCCGCCTCCTACACATTGGCCCATCACCACGCAAAATGTGCATTAAATTCAGCCCAAGTAGCGCACCCAGTCTGGAGTCCCACTCCCCGATGATTATGGTGGTCCTTAGTCAGGGTCCTCACCTCACGGCTCCAATGCACCCAGGATAAGTGCGGGCTACATCCATACACCGTTCCTCTTCCTCCTGTAGGAGGCCGCAAAGTGATTAATGTGCATCTTTTTAACCCGCCCTGTGTCTGGCGCGCGTTTCCCACTTTTCTGTCACAGACCATTTATGTCTCTGCAACCATACATGCCCACCGGTGTCTCTCAATGCTAATAGTCTGCTTTGTGCTGTCACTCCTGTGACCTGGAGAGTCCAGTGTTGTTTGGCTCAGGTCTCGAATGAGTTGTGCCCTCCCATGTTAACAGGTTCAGTCCAAATTGTGCCAAATGCACTCAGAGCTCACGGGATATGTCTTCGCAGCTCCCCGTTAGTCCAGTGCCGGCTCTGGTGTATGTAGGGCGGGAACCGCTCCCACCACCGCGGTTTTAGATACCACGTACCAGGTCCTGTGCTTTGGCTGGGAGCCGTGGCACACGGAAAGGCCCAGCCCCCCTTCCATGTGCAGCAGGAGGGAAAAGTGCACTCCGCCGGGTTAGACCTCCGCCCCAGCACATTCGGTGGGCTTCCCATGCGTAGCTTCGGTCATCCGTCGTGCTGGTCCGTGTGTTATGCCAAGGTCTTGCTGCTGGGAGGGGCCCGTCCTGTCGGCCGGGCCGATATGGACCAGAGCTGTCTCCTGCACCCAGCACGAGGCGCACCTCAGCCGTGTCGTACCTTCGTGGGGGTAGGGGGTTCGCCAGGGATCGCAACCCGCTCTCTCCCCTCCAGGCTGTCCATGCTCTCTGGCTGCCGTGATGCCTCTGGGTCTGCTTGTGGTCCCCAAGCTTCTGCAGCTTGCAGCTCCTCAGTAAAGACAGTTCAGTGTCTCCGTAGCTTCAAGGTCAATGCCGGGCGTGCGGGATCTCAATTCCGATGGTCGGCCGTTCATGGTCCGGGGAGCAGGGGGTCAAAACCGCTCCACCTCCTCCATCAGGGCATCTGTCATTCCACCAGCTACCCCGTCAGTCGATCAGGGGTCCAAATTCCCCCCCTCTCCTCACAGACTTTGTGCTCGCCAGCCACCGTTGTTGTAAGGGAGCCCCCCGGTACATCCCACGCTCCTCCTCCCCGCCTCACGAGGTTTTGGTTTCTCCACAGGCCGTTTCGCAAGCCCAGTTCTGTGGATCCCCGGCTCTGATTTTTGGTGGACTTTCTCTCAAAGCGTGACATGAAAGTTCCTGCTCCACAGTTCCTACTTGTGGAAAAGCTCCATCGGAGGGATCTGTCAGTTATTACTCCGGAGTTGGGTCAGATGGCGCAGAGTTCACGGGCCCACAGCCGTTTTTGTCGGGCTCTCTAGCGCCCCCAGCACCTTTTGAATTTTAATATTCAAACTCTGTGACCAAAACAACAGGCCTAGATATTTCAGTGACCGAAAATAAGTGGGGCACATATGTGATGTCATCAGTGATGTCATCTTTGATGTTATGGGTATTAGTCTTAGCAGTGCACGGTGGTGACACGAGTTCTGGTTGATTAGCTTACCATAACTGTCAAATTTCAGGGGGTTTTCGGTTTTACCTGTAACCATAACGTCCCAGTAGCAACGTTTTTCCATAGAATTTCATAGGTTTTTGCTAGTGCAACTTAAACATAACGTTCCTTTAACAATGTTCTTGTCAGTGAATTTCATTGTTTTTTAGTAGGCGTCTAAGCAGAATGTTGCTTTAGCATAGCATTTTCTGTAAAGAGGATAGGTATTTCGTATGGCAACATAACCATAACCACCTGTTAACAACGGTTTGTTACCAATTCCTTGGCTGCACTCATGACAAACGTGTGGAAAGTGCACATTGTCTGGTGTATGTATCCATTTGCGCTACCCCTTACTTTTCCAAATAGCGTTGGTGTATCGTACCAATTATACATGTACATAGTTAATGTTGTGTAGAGTGGCAATAGGCTCTCTTTTTGTGTTAACAGGGCATGACAAATCTGTGCTGCACAGTACTGGCCGAGATGAGTACAAATGAGCAATATGGACGTTTCCTAGGGACATTGCACCTGGTTGAAGTATGTGCAATCACACTGAAAGTATCCGTAGGACTCCATTAGTGGCTGCATGGCCAAATTTTTTAATGCACTTTTAAAGTTGTTGTGGAAGCGCACAGGTTTCCGTTCCACACCTAGACCCATGCATAGGTCATCCACTGTATGCTTCTAACACCACCTGCTGCCGACTTCGTGGGTGGCTCTGCAAACTTACCAATGTGTGGCTACAGTACTCCTAATGGTATAATGGCCACTGTTAAACAAGAACCAGCAACCTGCATTGTTACGTGGCCGTGTTAAATGTCACATTACTTTAAATTATCGGCTGCTTGCCTTTCCATGACCCATGAAACTAATACATTGTGTCTGCACTCGGCGGTGTGACGGAAAGTGTCAAGAGGTTGCCTGCCGGTCGTACATTTGAAGAAAATGTGTAAGTGCAGGTGGGACAGTTTGTACTTAGTCTGCAAAATGGCGAAGCTGCTGCACCCTAGCAGAATATGCAGAGCGCAAACAACCTTAGTGCCGGTTAGATAAGCGGTGTAGCTGCATGGGTTTCACAGAATAAATGGCTTCCTGCTGCATGTAATGAAGTTGTGTTTCCTGTCCTTGTAAACTTTCTTGTATTCCACAATGTATGTACATCCGTGAATGCTACCCCCAACAGTAATGGTGTAGCATAAACTGTTTCTACTGCATATGATAACTGAAAACAAAGCACAAGGGAACAGTGAGGGTACTTTCATGTACAGCATTTTGCACATCTGCTGGGGGCAACAGAGGGGCCCTCCTGTAGGGCAGCGGGGGTGTAAAAAACAACCTTTGCAAACCATATGCCACGCTACAGACCCTTACCCGGCAAAGGGCATTGTATTTTGCATGTATTGCAACGCGCTACTGTACAACGGGAAGGTACTTAGAAGGGCGTGGTAACGGTCCTTACGGGAGCATTACAATGACTGGCGCCAATGTAGATGAGGATCACCCAATAATTTGGTCTCCCGGCACGTCCCCTTTAGTATCCAGGCAGGTGCTGCCTCTACTGGACCAGACCTTTCCTGCCGTTCCTTCCGTGGCGTGTGCGAGAACACCATAATAAATAAAAATGAACTGTGAAAGGGAAAAAGGGAAATGAAGAAAGCACCTTTCACAGATCAACAGAATTGCCAAAGCACGCATGCAGGGCGGGAGGCGTGGCAATGTGGTAAACACTGTAGTTCAATTGGTTACAAAGGGGGTCGCTGTGCAAAGAGGTGTTTGTAGGTGTTCCAGCGCATTTTCAAGAGAGCCACAGCACAACACTGAGTTAAAAAACAGTCACTACTTTCAAGAAGGGCACCAAGCCAATTTAGATGGGGTGTGCAAAAATCCGGATGGCTGGCATAGTAAGAAAAGCGTTACAGTTGGGGAAAAGTATTTGTGCTGTGAAACGTCATAGTCCCATGGGCGAAGGATGCCATTGGCACATGGCGAACAAAGCCATAAATACTCTTCTTTGCAATGTACCGCGTTGTCTGCATTCACAGGACAAAAAGGAAATGACGCTGCCACCTCAGTGGCTGCATAATGCGCTACAAACGTCTGCAAGGGATCTAAAACAAATGCATGAACTGGGAAAGTGCCGCCTCCAGCGCAAACAGCACTTAAAGTTGTTTAACATACAGCGCCATTTTCCCTGCACCAAAGTGTCACACAGAGAAACCAACATGTGGCACTTCCTTGTAGCTACTCCATAGCACTACACATGCACATGATAGATTGCAAAACGAGTAGCCACTGCACAGTATTTTCCATTCACTTTCACTCAATTTATGTTGGAATCCCCTAAAACCTTCACGCTGTGCCTCGTGAAACACACAGCCATAACCGCACCCTTTGCGTTTCTATCAACAAATACACTGTGTAGCACTGTTTGTCCATACACACCACACCCACAAACTTTATTGGCCAATTCCGTAGCCTCTGCAGGCCCATTTCTATGGCCGTCATCTGGAAAAGGGGCGTATGTGACATGTGCCACCCTGCAACTATCGTTATTTTTGCAGACCTTTTCTGTTGGGTGAGTGCGGGAGTGGGGGAATAACTTTCAACCAGGGGAGCGGACGTCGTTACGTGTGGTGGCTCTTAAAAGAACCATTGTTTTTTTAAATGTTTTATTTTTTTGTAAAGCTGCTTCCGTGGAAACACTTTTTTTGCTGTCTTCATACGTAAATGTGTATTTTGAAAGTCAGCTGACATTCTTATAATAGGGTCTTCACTGCAGTGTGTAGATTGAGAAACTGAATGACGCCCTTTCCTGTGACGCTCACCCAGAGCACCTAATTGGCAAAACTCCTGCCATTTCCATTGGCCACCATGGTGAGAAGTGCAAAATGTGCCACCTGCCTTTCCCCAATGAGCCCAAGGGGAGCGCCCCTATTGGAGCTCTTTCCTGCACGTACACCCTGAGCACCTCATTGGGCAAAGGCCATAGTCCCATTTCCATTGGCCAGCATGCTAAGAAACGCAGAATGTGGCACGTGCCGCTTTTCAAGGACCGTGCGGGCCTTGCCCCAATACAGCAGGAGGAGTCCTTCGTATTGGTGCGCTTTCCTGTGACACACACCCTGATCACTACCTGATAGGACAATCGCTGCAGTCCCATTTCTACAGGCCAGCATTGTAAGAAGCGCCAAATGTGGTACGTGGAGGGCCAGGCCCGAGTGAAGCAAGAGTCCCTCTTCCTATTGGCGCACACCCTATTCATGTGATTGGACAATCCCTACCGTTCCATTACTGTGGCCGCCACTTGCAAAATCCCGGATGTAGCTTTCACGCTGCGTGCGGGCGTGAGGAATAATTTACAACCAGGGTAGGGGTAGTTAGTGCTAAGGGGTGACTCTTCAAAGAGACAGTTTTTTTTTCTCGTTTAGGTGCTTCTATGGAAACACCTTTTTTTCGGTGTTCATTAGCTTTTGTGAGTTCTTCTGCTCACATTAGTACAGTACACTCTTCACCGCACGCAGCCTGTAGACGAGTAAACGAAACTGCATTGCCAATGGGCGACAACAAAATGCCATTTTCTTGGAAACACTCTGCATTTCCACAACTAATGCTGTCATTGTTGCAGAAAACATTCCACGAGCGGACAAAAAAGAATACATGCTTCTGTTGATGAGACACCTTCCTCCGTCTGGCTTGGAACAACAACCATGAGCAGTAGGCCATACTCTTATGGGTATTATGGATGAGAGAAGCACCTTGGTGGTGGGATAAAGCGTCCTCACGGCTCAAGGAACAAACGTAAGCAAGGAAGGTAACCCTTATGCATGCCGCCGTAATGGATGACTATCACATCTACTACTGGAAAAGTGGCAAGGTCTTTGCAAAGTGGATGCATATCGGCAAGATTGCACTCATACACAGCGTTCCACAATGCGTCCACTCCTTCCAAAGGAGAATTGCTGTCAAAGTGTCTTAGTAGGGCATAGTTGTGCAGATCTATGACAAAGGGATCATCTACAGTTAACACAATGCATTTTGCCATATCAGCCATCCTCAGTACGCAGAATGTAATGTACAACAGTTACACCTTCCTTTCCCGTTAACCACACCCACACTACCTGATTGGCTAATCCCCACACTGCCATGGCAACTGGGCAAGGTGGTGTAAAGGGCACATTTTGGCACGTGTGCCACCCAAAGTAGAGCGAGGGGCCCTTGTAAAGCTGGAGCAGTCCTCCTTCACTTTGCAATATGTTCTCGGCAGCTCTACCCAACTGGGTTACGTGTAAATAGGCGCACACACACATCCACCAGTCGCATCAAAGCAGCCATCATCCAACACTGTCACTCTTGTACAACATTTGAAATGTACCGTTACACATTTACAGTACAAATGTCCTGCTATTCCGAAGCACGTCCACTACAAAGTTCAATGGAAGTATGCACAATTTCTCCATTCGTGTACATCCATATATCCACCCTGGATGTGGCATGTCTAATCCTGAAAGTACCGCGTAATGTACTACCTTTTTGTGATAGTGTGGGGATGGGGGAGGGGTAAACAATATCAAACTGGGTAGGGGATTCAGTCTTCCATCGTAGATGCATGAAAGTGTTTTTGTGACGTGCGTGCCAGCAACTTTTTTTTCGCTTTATATACGTTTGTGCCTCTCGTCACATTTTTACCACATTCTGGTCAATGCTTCTTGCAGTGTAAAAGAAAACGGCATTGACAATGGCGCTCAAATAAATGCCATTTCTACGGAACCACTGCATATTTGGCGACCTCATGATTTCATAGTGGGTGGAGAACATGCCAGCAGTCTGCATAAACTCATGCATAATTCTGTTTATAGCACACCTTCCGACCTCTGGTTGCAGAAAAATTACGCTGTCATGGACCCAAACTCCTCTTGGTGTTATGCATGCTTACACAACCTTCGCAGTCGGAAAAATATGCATCACAGCTGTCAGCAACCTCTTCAGGTGACGGAATATTCGTCCATAGAAAATGTAACCCAAATGTAGACTTCCATAGTGCAGCACGGCAAAGTCAACATTTGCGGCGGACGCCACATAGCTGCAAAGGTGACCCATCACGCTGAAACTGCAGTCATCCCGACAGGCCCAGAGAGCGTCCACTCCTTCCAACCCGAAATTACCAGCAACACCTCTTTGCATACAACACCTGTGCAAATGGCACACAAAGATATCACTGACGATAAGCACTGTGCGCCTCTCCATCTCGACTAGCCTCACAACAGTATTGGGAGAAAATGGTACCGCCCCGTCCTGTGACCCACGCCCTAAACTCCTACTTGCCTATTTCCCACAATTCCAATTCCCTTTCCACCCTGCTCATAATGGCAGAATGTGCACGTGCGCTTTCCCATATAGAGTGAGGGCCACGACACAGTAAAGCTGATACAATACTTCTTCCCTATGCACGGTCACTTGTTGCAGCACTCCTCCATTGGGTGCTGTCAAATTTTCAAACAGGCATGCAGCAATGACAAACAAAGGCTCTGCATTACACAGTGTCTTTTCTATACAGCACTCCATATTTACCATTGAACACTCTCAGTACACTTTCAATTTCATTGCAAAGCCCCTCCACCAGAAACTGCTAAATAAATGCATGATTGTAGCATCCACAAAGATCCTCAGACACACCCAGCACACCTTTGGCCATGCACACAGCATTGCAGCCCTTTCCACACCCACCAGCACTCTCTATATCCAAGCAAGCGACCATGTGGGCACCTACCATTACGCACAAACGTAACGGCACTTTCACCCAACTCCCCCACACCATAAAACACCCATTCACGAAAACATAACACACTTGGCAGAATCCACAAACATACCACAGGCTGCATCATCCCTACGCACTGCCATTCACAAAGTATTGTGTCACAGGCAACCTATGCACAACAGCTGCACAATATTGGGCCTACTTCAATAATTCTGCACTCAGCACAGTAACCAACCACATATAATCTGCACTTCAACCATACCCACTTCCATACTCGCATTGCGTACACACTGCACAACTTCTCACTGCACTATCTCCTGCTGCACACCAAATACTGTAGCACATTGCAACTATCACTAGAACCATGGAATGCACAATTCACGCTTCGCAACTCACTTGTAGTGCTATAGCATGTCGACAATGTGCTCCACACCCAAAGATCACCACCCTGTTCCTCATGCACTATCAAACCTGCATTGCTCCAGTGGGAGTGCTCCTTGCACACATTCCCTGCACCGTAATGCAATCATGCATGTCAGCAACTACCACTTTGCACATACGCACCACTGGCACCAGCACTCCTAACCAACCTCCACACCGCAATGGACATGCACAGCGTTACATGCAACAGTTACCATAATGTAGGAACATTGCACTGTTTCCGACACCCCTACGCCCTTTCATTCACATACTATTGTCTTACCGACTTCCACTCTTAAGGTATTGTGTCGCTGCCAACGTAACCACAAAAAGTTTACAACATTACCCATACTGCAGGCACTGTGCACACAGCACACTATCCAAGCACATATACACTGCCCTTCACCCATACCCTCTACCATTCGGACAGTATGCAAACACTGCACCCAGAGCCCACACTGCTTTTCACTGCAGCATCTCTAAGCACAGCTTACCGCCATGGAGCTATGCAGCAACAAAACGCAACAGTTACCATAATGTACAAACAAAAGAATCTCTCCTGCATTCCTGTGCACTTTCAATCACATATTATGGGCGTACCCGCTTCCGTTCACAAAGTATTGTTTCACTTCCAACCTACCCACAATCTGTTTGCAACACTGGGTTATAACGGCTGAAATGTGCTCCACAGCCATTCCTTACATGTCACCACCCTGTAACTGATGCACATTCAAAATAATTACTGCCATGGGTGGCCTAGGCTCTCGAGTGCATGGCCTACGGCCTTCAGCCATGCACCTGCATAGTCTAGGCCTTGAACACACCCACGGCAATGTAATGCCACCATGCATGTCACCATGTCAGCAAGTATGACACTCCACATACACACCACTGCCCCAGCACTCCTACCCAACCTGTACAGCACCATGGTGCTAAGCACGATCAAATTGCACCACTTAACATAACGGCCATGTGGGAAGCTAACATTAAGCACAAAAAAAACACTTATGCATGAAAACAGGTCGCAATTAGCAGAATCCACAAACACCACAGCCTCCGCCACCACTACCCACAGCCATTCACAAAGTGTTGTGTCACTAACCACAACATTGGGCCTACTTGAAGAAATCTGCACACAGCATAGGCTGTGAACACACCCACAGCAACGTCATGTCACCATGGCACCCACTGCCACCAGCACTCCTACCCCCACCTGTGCACTGCCACGCAGCTATGCAGCAATATATTGGAACAGTGAACATAATGTGCAAAGAAAACACTCTCTCCTGCACCCCTGTGCACTTTTATTCACTTACTATGGGCGTCCCCACTTCCGTTCACAAAGTACTGTGTTACTGCCAACCTACCCACATTCTGGTCGCAACACTAGCCCTACTGCAACCAATCTGCACATACCACACTATACCAGCACCACCCTGTACCAAATGCAGAGTCAAACGTGTTCCTGCGGTGGTTATGATGCAGCCCTAAGCTCTTGAGTGCATGCCCTACAGCCTTCGCCCATGCACCCATTAGTTCAATCCTTCCACAGACCCACCGCACCTTCATTCACCCATGCATGCCACCAAGTCGCCAACTACCACATTCCATCCGCAGCTCACAGGAACCCGCGCTCCCACCCACCCTATGTCGTGTGCAAATCACTCCCCTTCTGCAATTCACCTGCCACCACTCGCAACGAAAAGAGGTTGCCGCAAACAGGTTGCAGCAGAAGCTATGGGGGCGTTATAACAGCTGCCTCCAATCACCATACACAGTACTCGCCTACATGTCACATTTTCCAGACCCTTCCGCTGCCGCACTGTCCTCCGATACACCATGGCAGCTTTCCCAAAAATGTTGACGTACACCACGGACCCAAATATCACACATTCTTTGGGACGTACATTTCAGTTATTTGCAACAAACCTACTGGTTGGATTTCTACCAAACACACAAAAGCACGCTTTCTGACCCAAACCCCCACTCCTGCTGCAAATGTGGTGAAAATCCATCCAGCCTTTAGCTGTGTGCCAAGTTTTTCCCCATTCAGTCTATGGAAAAAAAAATATTTGGGACCCCCCTACAACTTTGCCCCCCCTTCCCCCCCCACACGAAACCTCCCCCAACTTGGTGAAAAATTCAGACCCGGCCATATACTTTTTTTGCAAAGTTTGGTGAGGGTTCCTCCAGGGGGAGCAAAGTTATAAGCTGCTGAAAAAGTGCTCTTCCTATGAGTTAAGCAACTTAACCATAATTACACTCCCGCTGCCGCGGGACGTGTGATATATGAAAACACTTTGTTAAAGGGATTTTATGGTTACAAGTAAAACTGAAAAATCTCAGAAATTCACCAGTTATGGTAAGCTAAGCAACCATAACTCGTGCCAACACTGTGCATTGCTAAGACTAACACCCAGGACATCAAAGTCCTCTGAATATAATGTAACACACCACTCTGCAGGGGAAAGCAATTTCAAAGTGCTTTAAAAGCTGTAATCAATGAACATGAGAAACACTGCTCACTACCTTAGAAGTAACACACGTGCAACATTTTCCCCTGTCCGCCTGCCCCTCCATATTAGTGTTTAGTGCCTCTTCCCTCATTTCCCTCCCCACCATACATTCCAACCTCTCCTGCAATTATTTTTAAAAACTAAAGAAAGGTTCCTTTAGGAACCACCTTTCACAGTTAAAAAAATAGAACAAAAAAAATCGTATAGATTCCATCTCCTTTACATTTCTCAGTAAAGTACGTAGACGCAAAAAGTTTTTCCAACATTTCCATTAGCATTTTGTGTTATGCTAATGGGAATAATGTAATGCCCGGTAGCCCAAGTTATCAGCCCAAGCAAAGTGTGTCTGTGTGCGCCCTGATGCCTGAGGGCTTTGCTGTGTTATAAATAATGAGGGCTCCGGACCATTATCCTCCATTCCAGGCCCTATGATGGGGGATAAAGGCCACCGGAGTGCTTTTCTTCCAGCAGCGGAACACCTTTTCCAAGATGGCCACCATGGAAAGGGAAGGCGGGGCTCCGTACAGAGCCCCTCTTGCCTTTCCATGGCAGCCTGCAGAAGGCGAAGACAGAACCTTGATTTCCAGAATAGGCAACCCGAGCAGACAAAATGTACAACAATAGCTCACAAATCGACATGGAATAGCATACGTTCGACGACCACAGTGTCCAGAAGCAAGAACTGGCCCAGAGATGGGGGCTAGCAAAATAATTAGGTGTGGCAACCTCAATGTGAAAGGACTCAACTCTCCCCAAAAACGCTTGATGCTCTTGAGGGAGTTCAGGCAATCGAACGTAGACATGCTGTTCGTACAAGAAACCAAGTACAGACATGGGGAAGAATACCAGCTTAGGAGTAAACATTTGGGTGGAGTCGTTTGGGCCATCAACACGGTCAAGAAAGCAAGAATGGGCATACTATACAAGGCCTCATTAGGTCTTTCAGTCACCAACACATACAGACAAAGAAGGCAGATACGTCGCTATCAAGGGTTCTATCAAACAAATATCAGTAACTCTTTCCTCTGTGTATGCACCAAATCAACAGCAATTCCCGTTCTGTAGCTCAGTGTTTAACTTCCTGAAGGAATGGGGTCAAGGCCTAATATGCGGAGGCGACTTCCACAGGATTGTGGATTCAGCCGTGGATTGGTGGTCACCACCAGTGATGCCACACCGCCGCAGATTCCCAACAGGGGGTGGACTGGGAGACCTGTTGAGGGAGACTCAGTCGATACATGGCGAAAAATGCACCCCACAATCAAAAATTACATCTTTTATTCACCACTGCACCGAACATATTCCAAAATAGACCACATAATAATAGAAGAAAAATACATGCACACAATCACATCCGCTACTATAGCAGTCATACGATGGACGCACCATGACATTGCAGTCCTGTCCCTTGATGGGGCCTACCACGCTTCCATCATGCAGACGGGTGTGCAACAATCCCTTTTACCGGGACCCTCTCTTTCAAGAACAGTTACGAAATCAAATCAGTGAATACTTCACAATCAATGACAATGGAGAGACACCACTCTACACAGTTTGGGAAGCAGCAAAGGCGACCTGTAGGGGGTATTGGTAGCTGAAGGAGCGGCAATAAAGAGGCCTTGCCTGTTGAGGGAATCCACGTTGAAGTAGGAAATCAAAGCCAAAGATGCACTGCTACATAGTCAGGGAAATCCACCTACGGACGAAGGCCAAAGAGTGGAAGAGCTTCGGAAAGAACTTGGAGACATATGGAAAACGAAGGACTTGATCCAGCTCCGTTTATTAAAGCAAAAATACTTTGAGAAAGGCAACAAAGCCCACTCCACGATAGCTGCCAAACTGAAGGCGCAAAGAGCAGCCAGAACAGTCCCAGAAATTAAATCCCCACCAGGGAACCCACTACTTGCCCCCCTACACATAACACTTCACACAGTTCTACGAAGCATTGTATGCCTTGGAAGCCCAGAGTGACTCTGACAGCATTGTCCAATATCTAGCAGACTTAACCGTGAAAGCAGTCACCCCAGAAGAAACCAAAGTCCTCAATGCAAAATCGGAAACACCGAGATCCAGCAGGCTATAGCTAAACTCAAAGTCGGGTCAGCCCCCGGACCAGAAGGATACACCCCGGCCTTCTACAAAACTTTTGGGTAGTCTCCGGTCCCCCCTTTTTTTTTAGCAAAATTGTACAACATACTAGCAACAGGGATAGCACCACCCTTGTTTACCCAAGTCAGAATCGTGGTTCTCCCCAAAGAAGAAAAAGACAAAACCGAATGCGCTTCATATCGCCCAATTTCACTTATAAATGTGAATGCAAAAGTTTACACAAGCATCTTGGCATTCCACCTCAGGGATATTTTACAGAGGCTCATACATAGCAATCAGACATGGTATGTCTAGGGAAGACAACGCTCAGATAATGTCCAAAGACTTTAGGCCTCATAGCTAATCTGAACAAAGATGATCTGGACTGAGCTTGCTGTCCATCGATGCCGAAAAGGCATTTAACACAGTCGTATGGCCTTTCTTGAGCGCTGTACACCCCAAAATAGGCTTAGCGAGTCAATGGGTCACAGGAGGATTAGCACTATATAAGAACACGACAGCACAAGTGGTAGTAAATGGGGTCGCATCAGACAGCTTTCAACTGAGCAGAGGTACACAACAGGGATGCCCCGTATTCCTCTTGCTATACCTGTTAGTCATTAAACCTTTAGCACAAACGATTCGCCAAAACACTGAAATCAAAGGCCTAATCCGATACGGCAAGGAATACAAACTGGCCATGTTTGCAAATGACATCCTCGCATATATATTCGCACCCGACATCTCAGTCCCAGCATTATTACAATCAATCACCGACTATGGCCAACACTCTGGGTTTCGCATCAACATACACAAGACCACAGCCATGTCATTATCACCAAATAGCTCTCGAGTCCAACACAACATGAAGCAGTACGGCATCCAAATCAATTTAACAGGCATCAAATACTTGGAGGTAACTCAATAGCCAACTAAGCGATCATTGCGATGCAAACAATGCCCCGTTATGGGCAGATATCACTAGAGATATAGGCTCATGGGGGAAAAATGACCTTATCATGGGCGGCACGCTTTACATCAGTGAAAATTAATGTACTCCCCATACTGCTATTCATCTTTCAATCCCTACCGGTAAATATTCCCAACTGTGTCCTAAGGAAAATGAAAATAGATCTTGCCTTTCTCTGGGCAGGCTAGAGACCCAGGATCGCATACAAAACTCTTAAAGTTCCGAAAACCGAAGAAGGGGCAGGCTCTGCGGATATACACGAACATTACAAAGCTGGCCCGTTAAGAATAGTAGTAGACTATTTAAGAGAAAACACTGAAAAACAATGGGGCACACTGGAAAATTGTCATTTTGCTCAAGTCACCATGGGGGAGTGGTTATGGGTCCCACAAAGTACACTTCCCAGAAAACTCCAATCCCACCCCATTCTGACAGTGTTCTGGGCCTCGTTGCTAAACGGCACAGACATGAAAGGTCTCACACTTCATGGTCCTTTCCGTTTCCCTAGCTGACCAGCACTGGAAAGATCAGCTGAAGAGGCCTCTAACCCCCCCCCCCCTCCCCTTCGAACACATCCTGGACACACATACCAGCACAAAAGGCCTATTATCACAGCTTTACAAAACATTATTGACCAAGGGACATCTGCCCACACCGCGCACACAATCTCAATGGGAAAGATCTCGATTTGCAATACAAACCTGAAATATGGCCCTCACTGTACAAGGCGGTATGGTCCTCGACAATAGCCATGCAATACAAGGTATTGAACAGTAAACTCTCATTTCTATGGCACTTGACACCACTTCCATCTCTCTAAAATGTATGCAGGGTTCAGTTCGATTTGCTGGAGAGGCTGCACTCAAGTCTCCGACTACTGGCATCAATGGTGGAGCTTCCCCAAGGCGCAGACATACTGGAAAGAGGTGATGGGCTGGGTTGACGCAATTGAAAAGATCAGCAGGCAGTTCACGCCGTTATTGTTTGGAATCGGGGAAAAAGATGACGATCTCTCCCTACTCCCCCACATGAATCGAGATCTTTTTCTAGCAGCAACAGCATGCTTAGCGAGAAAGTGGAAAAGAAGCACCCTCTTGTCTAAGGCAGAGTGGCTCACCAAAGCATTCGATATATATGGAATGGAAAGCCTCTCAGCAACTCCAATGGAAACAAACACACACATAGATGCGGCATGACTCTCTTTCTTGGACTATTACAGAACCGAAATAGTCGGGACAAATCAGCCACTAGATGAGCATCCACCTGCAACGTGAGACATAGCAGCGATCCAGGCCCGAGCCGGTTTTTGATGGACCAGGTCACGACGGTACCATCACCAGTAAGGTGCCAAGGTTCACAGCAGAGACAAATATACTGTATTACACCTCCAACGAAATGACTGTCAATTCCCATTGTCATGTTGCACTACCGAATATGCTTTTAGTGCTGAATCTGGATAATATCCATCTGCACGTACGACATAGGAGTTGGGGTGGGTGGAGGGAGGAGGGAAACAGTTTTTTTTTAAATTATTATTTCCATTTTTTTCACAAGAATTTCTCTAGACTTGCATGGACTGCACAGATGCACTAGGAAGAATCTAACGCTTCACGACTCAACAGCAAAGTTGCATCTCCTTTCGAGATGATGGGGTACAGACAGATAGAAGTGCATAGTTAATGTGAAGTTGTTTTTTCAAGATTATACGGTTGTAAAACGAATACAATTCAATTTTAAAATAGTATTTATAGCAGCAATGCTAGCTAGCACACCTATGTTAAAGTGGGGCAGTGTTGACAAATATTGTTGAATCGAGCTTCATGGTGGGAATTGTACACAAACAGCATTAAAATCATTCACAGTGGGAATGCTAGCATATATCATTTGCACAGCTCTACATATTATTTGTGCAAACCTAACGACAGAGGGCAGCTCTAGCATCAACCGGATACCACTTTCTAAGACATTGGGCCTCATTACGAGTTTGGAGGTAACCATGCCGTTTTTTCTACCCCCAAACTCGGGTCCGGGTCCTGCAAAATGGGAATTACCGGGCCATTCCGACCTTTGCGGGCCCGGTAATTCCCATTCGCGGGACCCAGACCCGGTACATCCCCATTCGAGCCCCCATAGGGCTCAATGGGAATAGGGAGGATGCTAACGGGTGCCGCTCTGCACGTCTGGTCTGGCCAGGCATACAGAGCGGGACCCACTGCAGAACTCGTAATGTGGCGGCCCGGTATGTAGGGTGCCGGTCCATTACCGTGGCCGCCACAGTCGTAATGAGGCCATTGAGACTATTGGAGAATACAGGTTGTTCTAGTAACCATAACTAAGTAAATAATAATAGATTTAATAATCGTACTGTGTTCATGTTCATACATAATTTGACAATATATTTTTTTTAATGTTAGTAGGTGTAAGCTTTTTAAGAACAGCCCAGTCGTCGACAAGGGCTGCAGGTCAGGCTCCCAATTTCATTACCCAGCCTTGGTGCTGCACCTTTTCTAATTTTTGGGAAATGCCAGTGTCTTGAGTTACTGGCCCAAGAGGGAAACCATGCCAGCAAGAAATTCTGCATGTAGATCTTCTCTTTACAGTATAAAATCCAATCATCATAGAGAGATGGTTTAGCCTATGGAAAACGTGAGCTTGGCCACTGTCTTTAGTTGGGCGCCCAACAATGATGAACTAAACAATGCCCTTCTAAAGACAGTCAAACTAGATATAACACACCTGCAGATTCAGAACTTTGTGACAAAATAATCTTCCAATACTGCTATCTTATCACACAATGGAAATGCCCAACCTGAAATATTTGCTGTAGCTGCTTTGAGGTTAATCAACATATTTGGCTTATTAAAATCCAGAAAATGTGTTAACTGTGCCATTCTGAAAGAAAATATTCATGAATTGTCAACCTTTATCATTTCCATTATCTCCCCTAACTATATAGGTGCTCAAAATGGGCACTCACCAGCAGCCAGTGATCATTCATGTTTGGCGAGTAAGAAATGGTGATGCTGTAGCGTTGTGGAGATCTGGCAGCCAGGGACCGCGACCGCTGACAGCTTGCTCTGCAGCGCTCATCCTTCCCTTTAACCCTAGCCCCTCACACTTGTGGTTGACTTTACGTATTCATCACGCCAGTCTGTTCCACCCATAATTTGCGCGGTAACAGACCTCCTCAAGGAACGGTCACTTCTAGGACCTCGAAAACCCTCCAGTGCACTCCTGACACTGCTACTCCCTGAGCCACTGTGCTCCCAAGTTCCGACCTCACAAGATACTTCCCGCTACGGAATATCTCGTCCTGATGAAGGCCAGACCATCAGAGCTCATCCCAGCTCACCTTCTGGCCGAAACACTGCTGTGTTGACTGTTATATTGTCTGAGTTGTTCTTGTTCAACCCCACATTGTTTTGATGTATATGTGCTGATTATTACATGCTATCACCTCACTAAATCCACTGTTCTCCTTCCCAAGGACCCCTCAGTGGATGTGTAAGCATTGGAAAGACGTTACAAATATTTGAAATTTGTCACTTACAAACTGGTTACTATACCTGAAAAATGTGTAAATACTGTTGTACCTTGTGTAACTCCTAGTTCAGTGCATCTACAAACATGTAAACTGCAGTTTTATTAAAAATCTGACTGCAGTACTCAGAATTGTCCTGATACATTTTTGTCAGAATTAATTTACAGTAACGTGTACACACTTACCAAGGTGTAACCCCCATAGGTGTGTGTTCACCCTTCGTTCATCAGCCAGGTATCCCATGACCTTGCTCATTTTTGCCATTTAGTATGCGACTACCCACCTGGGTAGAGCAAGGCATCAACCAGGTGCCCTTTTTGATAAACAGATCTGGCATTCCTGACAGGAAGCAAGGGACTTTTATGCCTTGCTAGTAAGCTAACAACTTGAACATTTAAACAATGGAAACAAAAAAAAAAAACGTTTAAGCTCAGGCTGATGGAACATAATGTAGCACAAAAAAGGTTCCACTGCAGTTCATTGCGCTAAAGTGCACAGATTCAATACTAAGGAAAAAAGGGGATGAGGCACGCACTCTAGTTCCCAGCTTTGTGTACCTTCATCCTTAGAGACATTTTGTCAACTAACCTGCAACACCTGAAAAGGAAATGAAGACACGCCTGAAAAGGTAAAGAAATATAGCCTCCCTGAAGATTGGAGTTATGAAAACGTGCGTTTGGAGGAGAAGTCAATGCAGGAAAACTTGACTGCGCGCCTTGTCACTAATTCTTAACAGATTCAATACAAAAAAATTACAACCCCCCCCTGCCGAGATAAACTCGACCCGTACGGCGGTAAACGTGAATCCACATTTAATGAACTATCGACCCCAGCCTGAACCTCGACCTTTTTTTTTTCTTTACACGAAATCCAGGATTGGCGCAAGGAGATGTGCCAGATCATTTGCACCCATGTGCGATTTTTCTGCATAGACGAACACTCAAAATCATCAGACTAATGTTGGACATTGTGACACGGGAGAGAGTTTCACCTCAATAGGCACTTTGTGGAAGAAGCCTTTAAGTACATTTGGTTTTAGCCTGGGTATGTCTCGATGCATATCAGCCCATTTCAAATATCTAACATTTACTGTCTGTGTAAATGGCCACTTCGCAGCCAATATTTTGATGCAGAAAGGGGATGGGATGGGCAAGTTGCCCATCTTTTTAAATTCTTGCTTTAGGTATAGAGTCATTCACCAGTGCCATCAGTCAAATGGCAGTATACGTATTAGGCTACCCCCACTCATCACGATAAATTCACCCTTTTTTTTTTTAGATGACTTGGTTTTTATAATTATAGGCCAGGAGAATACTTTGGGAGTGAGCACCGGAAAATTAAATTTACTCCTGCTATTGCATCGGGAGTCTTGATTCTATTAAAGATGCAGAGGCAAGCATTATGCGTTAACCCTTTAATGCTACCCTTCACAGCAGCTTCTTCAAATCTACACTTTTTTTTTACACACTATTTTTTCAAAACAGTAAAACAACCAGTTCAACAGAATTTCCCTCACACAGGACTACAAATCCCCAGAAGTCCCCAGTGTCCTGTAGTTTTGAGTCCAACTCCTTGAACCAGTCACAATCCATCATTCTCCTTATCTTATGTCCTGTCCAAAACTCCTCTTTCTTCGATGATCCAAGACCCATAATACAACTGAAAGAACTCCACTTCCAACGGCCCCAACTCAGGCTCTGAACCAAACACTGGAACCCGTTCCTGGTCCCCGAATGCCAATACCAGTCACTCCTGCTACACTCCTGCAAAGCTCCTTTTTCAAGTGCCTTCAGCATTGTCACCTAGGAATCAACCAAACATCTCATTAGGGTTTGGGGGAAATATGCCAAACCAAACAATCAGTTTATACCATCATTAGTAAATATATTACCAATAGCTGCACCCCACATGCACACACCCTGCATACATTGGGTAGGATAATGCTCACCTCTGTGTCTAACAGAATCAAGACTCCCTGCACAATAGCAGGGGTAATCTTCATTCTATGTCAAGACCAGAGGAAAGCATTAGGCTTGTCTAAAGCTTATCTACAAATACTGTGGCTACAGTAGACACAGGCTTGAAATAAAAGGTCTTAGACGTCGCTTCTGTGGACCAGTCAGCAGACTTCAGAATATCATGCAAGGGTGCTCCTGCCGCGAAGGCTTTGGATGCCATATCCCCCCACGAAAACAATGAGCTCCAAAAACATTTAAATCTACTTCTGCCAACTGCATCACTTCTCTAACCCACCTGGATATGGTGGCTGAAGCCACTGCGTGAAAAGGTACACACAACTTCAGTTCCTCTGGAAATTAAGGATACAAGATGATCTAAGAACCACTCTTAGTTCTCCTTGCAATCTGAAATGCCACCCTATCATGGTAGAACACTTTCCTGTTCACTTCCAGCGCCTTGACGTCGGATACTCTCCTACAGGAAACTGCACAACAGCATTGCCAGTTTACTGGATAGGCGCTGTATAGATAATTGCTCATTGGCAGGCCATTCCTTAAAGAGCCGGATGACCACTTCTACATCCCAGAGCACTGAGTACTTGGCCGATGGGGGCTTGCGCAATTTCACCCTGCACAAAGGTCTAGCTACTGCTGGGTGTTCCCCGATCGGTAGGCACTCTGACCTGCACAGTTAGCTAATCTGTAAACTCCTAAGGTGCGGAAAGCACGCCCATCCTGGGCCAATTCTGCCCAAGAAATTAGGAATTAACACATTGCCTCTTGCACCATTATTCCCACTTGGCCCAATCGGCGTCATAGCTCTTAAGGGTGGATGGCACGCATGAGTGTCTGATGCAATCTGCAGCGACTCTCAATAGACCTGGCAAATCCCATCGCTGCCTGAAATTCTGCACGCCAATAGCTGTAGCGTTCCTGCCTGCACTAGGGGGTGTTCCCAACCTCCGGGCTGCTCAACAGATTCAGCTGACACAGAATCACTCTCGGAAAATCTGAGGAAAGTTCCATCATAATCGGAAACCACACCTTTGACTTCCACGGCCGCACTATTATCACTGCTTCCGCCTGCTCCCTGCGGACCTTCGCTAGCGTCCTCGCTAACATGACGATCATGGGAAAGGCACAATGCACTGCCCATGTCCAATTCTGAAGGAACGCCTCTGTTTCCAGCACCCCCAGGTCCAGCCTCCAGCTGAAGTACCTGGGCATCTGAGCGTTTAACCTGGAGGCAAAAAGATCTATGTGGAACGGCCCCCCCAGAGATCCTGTAACTGTAAGAACACTGGTTTGTGTAACCTCTAGTCGCTGGTGTCCTCCAGCTATCTGGAGTTCCAGTCCGCAATCACGCTCTGTCTTCCTGGAAGGTATTCTGCTGCTATCACTAACTTCTTCTCTAGGCAATAATGACCGAAGTCCTTCCCCATTTCTACCAGCATCTTTGATCACGTTCCCCCTAACTTGTTTATGTAGCGTACTGCCAAGATGTTGCCCATCTTTAACAGTTTGCCCATTCTTTGGCATAAGCTTTCACCGTGAACGAACCTGGTAGAAGTTCTAAACAATTTATGTGGAGCTTCAACTCTTCTGCAGACCACTTTCTTATTGTCTGGAAGTGACCGCACCTGGCGCCTCAAACGGACCTGCGCACATCCGTTCCTATCACTAATTCTGGCACGTCCCTGAAGATGGTTCTGCCGTTCCAGACTTCCATGTTGTGCAACCACCAGCCAAACTCAGCTCTCCCGTTCTCGTCTAATGGGACGTATAGGTAACACCTCACTCGCCCTTGCAAGTGCTTGGCCTCTCCTCCTTTCTTGCCATCCTGAGCCGCGCTGGCACGCGGTGCTGTTGCAGCCAGTTTATGAACTCCAACCAGAAGCCCGCTACTGCCTGCAATACCCAAGCATCGCTTGCTATTGCTCGCCATTTGGCCATACATAGCAACGTCTGCCCCTCAACCCTGGGACAATGCCTGGGACAATGCATGCTTTGAGCATTTAGCACCGGCTGCCCCTTGCTGTCTGTAGTATCTGCGTCCTCAGACTATACTGCACGCTGACTCGGGAGGGGGAAAAGGCTTTCTGTGGTCTACTCTCCCAGTATTGGGCCCTGGGGGCCTCCAGGTGGAATTAAATTGTTTTTTACAAAGGCCGTTCAGCCGGTCAATCTGGAAAAATCTTAAGGATGGAGGACTGTGCCTTCTCGAGGGCTGTATATGTCCCTACAAATCCAGACATTTCCTCATCAAATGTTTCCCCGAAGAGCATACCTTGAGCAGACTCACTCACCTCATAGTTAGGCAGATCTACCAACTTGCTGTCTTTAGCAAGAGGCTGTTCCGTCTCTCTGAGAAGGCGCAATTGGGGTTACCCAAGTAGCATATTGCCCTCTGCACCCATTTGGCTATGGTGTCCGCTTCTACAGGTTCACCAGTGTCTTTTGCCCTTTGTGTCAAGTCCATTATTTTTGCTAGTGGGCCTGCTATGTCCGAGACCTTGTCTTGGCAACTTAAAACAGGTACAGTCAACTCCTTTCCTGACGTCTTTTGTGGCTTTAGTGACGAAGGTGACCATCTTTGCGACAAGCTCTGGTGTTACCATTATTTTGCCTGGCAGATCATGTCTGGGGCATTCACCACTCATCCTGAAACGCACTTCGTTCTCCAAAGGTTTCCTTATGCAGTGTGCCATATACTGTGCACTCTCGGGGATGGCAACCACTCCATTGACTTCAGATGCCTAATGCTTTCGGGGTCGAACATGTCTGACACGTCATCCCCCTCCTCCTGGAAAACCTTTGCCGAGGAGGTCTTCTTAGACGAATGGGCGACCTTGCTACTGATCTTGCTATCGTCCACTTCATCTCCTGCAGACTGGAGATCGTCATCCTCTGAGGTGTCATCGCCATCTTTGGATACACCTATATTTTTCACCCCTGGGGCTGGAGGTATGAGGTTTGGCACTGCCAACTTTCCCAAGAAGGCCTTTTTCAGCTTTGCAAAGGGATCAGCTACCTCTTGGGGCATCTTTTGGACCCCAATCACTGTGCCCGGGGGGTAGAAGAGTGGGGGGTTCTTCTGGGCATTATCATTCCCTTAAATGCCACCTTCTTTCTGAGTTGCTTACTGAGGTGCCCTTGCCAGGGCTTGGCTCTCTTTCTCTTCTCGGGGGGCATTCCCTTGGCAGACAGGAGAGACTCTGGCCTGGAGGCGCTCTTGGATAGGCTGCACTCCCTGTGACATAGCCACTAGTAATGAGTTACTCCCTGTGACACAGCCACTAGTAATGAGTCTCCTAATACTTTCTTAAAGCTTAGAGACAGGTCCCTGTCAATCTCTGGTTCCTCTTCCGTATAGTCTGCTGAAGTACTTTCTGGCTCCATGGTCTGTAAATGTAGCAAATACCACTTTGTGATAATTATTATCTGTGCCTTCAGTGACTGAATGCTGAAGGCTGCTTGTGTTTGAGGGAGCTGTTCTCCTGCTCGTGCCGAGCAAATATTGTCGTAGACTACCGCTTATTCAATGAAAATGCGTGTCTGAAATTTCGAATGAAAATGACGCACGTATCACGCACTGTGTGCAGGCTTGTTGAGCGCAAGGTCCTTTCTTTTGTCTAGCGGACTCTTCGCAGACGGAAAGGACCTTGCGCTCAGAGCAGCGTATTAAGGCTGAGCCTCAGGGGAGCACCCGGGGAACCCAGCGCAAGCGAGAACTCGTGGTCCCGGTGCGCTCCCCGGAGGTTGCCTTTGGTATCGGTCTAAGTCTTGGCCCTCTCCGCTGCCCGTAATAAGGTTGTAAGCCTGTCATGCCTGCTGCAACAAAGGAAACTACCAGCGTTTCTAACAGGCGATGTACGGCCACAGAACCCCAAATGTTAGGGGCACTAAAAGGTATTTCCCACACACCCAAATACTTCAAATCAACACCAACAAAGTAATTGCCTATATTTCATAGAGTAACAGTCAATACCATCCCAGTAAACACATATAGAGTAAGGACAGTAAGACTTATCTGCTTGAAGAGCAGTAAAGAAAGAGCAGTAGTTTTGGACAGGACACAAGATAAGGAGTGTGCTGGTTTGGGATTGGTTCAAGGAGTTGGATTGAAAACTACAGGACACTGGGGACTTATAAGGATTTGTACTCCCGTGTGAGGGAAGTTTTGTTGAACTGGTTGTTTTACTGTTTTGAAGAAAAAAAATCAAAGTGTGTAAAACAAAGTGAAGATTTAAAGAAACTGCTGTGAATAATAGCATTAAAGGGTTAAAGCATAATGCTCACCTCCGGTCTGGACATAGAATTTAAATCTTTCCAGGCTGTTCCTGGGTGAATGATTGTCTCTCCTCCCTGCCGGCCTTCTAGAGACACAAGGCCTTATATGTGGATGATTGTGCTACCACTGATCTTACAAAGGCCTGATACATATATTGAACCTTAACAGTACTGCACCTACCATGATTGACACTAACCCATTTACTTTTCTGAGAGCACTCCAGCAGAGTGGCATATGTCCACGTTTTTTCTTTTTTTCTTCACTTTTCAGTTCATTTTCACTGACCGAAGCCCCAATTAACACAGTGTACCGTTCAACCTTGTAGACTGTGATGTGAGTGGGGGTTGGGGGATTGAACATCTGTAATGCATGCCTCTGAACAAACTGCACATTAGACACAAAGTCAGGCACAGATAAGGAATCCTAAAAGGGGCTACTTAATCTGCAATGTTTTTCAAATGCTTCATTTGATCTCGCCAGAGGAACTGGTAAAGACCAAGAAAGCATGCAAATAAATGACTGTTAGCCGGATTAAGGTATAAACTTCTATTCTTAAGGATCAATACTATACATCAATACAGGGACATTATACACACACAGACACAAAATAAAATCTCTTCAATGTAGCAGACCAAACCCAAACATGTTCAGGATCCCTTAATTATCCATAGTGTTGAATGGGACAGTCATATGGCTTTATTCCGTAGTGTTTAGGGAGCATGAGGATGCACTGTAGGATACTGTGATTTTTTTTGCATCCTTTCCAACTCGCCACAATATCACCTCTTCACTCTCAGGACTTTGTATTGGCTTGATAGTGGCTTAAAGAGGAGCGAAACTAGCCACCAATATCACACTCCCTCTACGTTCCTTCCCACTCTCTTTCATGCTATGCGCTTTGAAACAGGCTGCCAGAAATGTCAAGTGCTACACAAGCAACCAACATAACACAACAGAGGTCTAAAACAGGGGACACTCCTCTCACACTCATTTTAATTAACCATTACTTGATAGATCTAAAGTGTGTATTAAGTAAGGCCTGTGCTTTCCCTCTGGGAATTGGGGTTTTGACAGTACAATGGTTGTACTATGCCAATGATCTGGCGAGTATAGATCAGACTCCTTGTTCTTTAGAGTACAATGAGCACAGCCCCGAGCTACTCAACTGCGAATCAGCTATAAAAATCAATACACAGAAAAGAAAATAATGATATTTGTGATGCCTTTAAAAGTAAATTGGGAAATTATATAGTGCATATATTTGGGCACATTTTATGTTGACAAAAACAGCTAGACTATGACTTGCTCTTGGTATGTAAATAAGATTGTGCCAATAATTGCAGCACTGAAAGGATTTAACATGAAATATGCTGGATTTTCTTAAAGACCAGACATTTTGGCATAGAAATAGAACTCCATTATAGACTCAAGGCGTGGCCTGGTAGGCTTTTATAAGGGTAACCTGCAATGGACTAAGAGTATGGTGCTTTTGAGCAGAATAATAGCTCAGATTGCATCTCCAGGCAAGATGACAAACTAGGTTTTCAAATTCCAATTAACGAGGACAATCTGAATCCACTGTGCAATGCGGTCAATATGCTCACTGCAAATGCAAATCCAGTCTTGGATCATACTTCTTTCTCAAGTCAAACAGTGGGAAAGAGGTCTAACTTGGAACCTATTATGCTTGGGACCCACTCCATTTAAGGACTGCTGGTTGGAAGAAGATCCTTAGACTAACCGTCAAAGCAATATTTGAAGATGCCTCCTTAACATTAAATCGACAAGTCATTCTTCAGATACTGCACCAGATTCCAACTTTCAGATTGATTTTAAGCAGGAAATAAGTCAAGTTTTATTTTTGCACGTGTCTGTAATGAACATTGTAAATTTACATTTGAATTCCTCAGCAAGCATCTAGTTAACAGCTAGAGATTCCCTGTGGATTATGGGCTTTGAGTGTATTTTACATAAGAAGCACATTTAGAGGAGTGACATTGGAATTGAAAATCGTATTCATCTGTAAACAGGAATGAGAATATTATTGAATGCAAGGGTAATAAGTTAACCGAAAGACCGGTGCGTAGAGAGAACATTTCAGTTAATGTCCCTGCAAAGACTGATTGGTCTTGGCTACCAGGTGTTTTGCTGGCGACCAAGTAAAAAATAATTCCTAGCTTGCATGTTAAAAACACCAAGTTAATCTGCGGGAACTCTTGGAGCCACAAATCTGCCAAATGTTATGGTGTTCCATGTGACTTTAAAAAAAGAAAAAAAAAATAGAAGGTGTAAGGGGTCGCCATTCAGGTGGCCCTATAATCTTAGCAAGAAACTTGTCACAATATACATTTGATATCAGACTTAGTGGACATTTCCATTAATTGGCTTTTTTAAAAAGATTTTTTTTATTGGCATTTAACATAAATCAACATTGAACATTAAGGCAAACCATTTCCCCCCCTGCCCACACCCGGTACTGTTCCAACAGAAGTGATTGCTCGAACCTTTAGTCCCTCACAGAGTCCTTGTTCATTGGCATGGCAGCCTCGTACAGTTGTGTGATCGCACTCAGCTGTGTCATTACATTCCCTGCTCTCGACGTTCGGTCTGACCAGGAATGCCCAATCCTGGTGCTTTCTTGGAGTATCCCCCCTCGATAATCTCCGCCCAGGCCGTAAGTGCACAGTTCACTTATAGGGATAAGTATGTCTCATCATGATTCATATTTGTGCCCCATCGTCATTAGAGTTCCCCTGAGGAGAGGGTTTCAGTTTCCACAGTTTCAGATTGATCAGGTACAATGTATATGCATCCCACGTTCATCTGTCTCCCCTGCGGGTGCCCTGCATGGCCCCCCCTTTTATTTTCCATATTGTTGCAATACAAAATATCTGTAGACCAGTGGGCTACCTTCGGGCTCTGCTTCCCGCCTCATACCATTGCCACCCTTCGCTTAGCCAAGATTAGGAGGAGGCCCACCAGTTTCCTTACACTCCTGGGTATCAGCCTGGTGTATTTCAGCAGGCCTACCATTGGGTCAGGTTCCATTATTTGCCCCGAAACATCACTAATTACCTCAAACACATGTTCCCAGAATTACCCGACTTCCCAGCACTCCCATGCTGCGTGCCGAAATCCTGCCTCGTCGTACTCACATCTAATGCACTTCCCTGAGGATTGCAGAAAGAATTCCTTCAGTTGGGCTGGGGTGTAATAGTATTGATGCAAGAATTTAAAGTGGATCAGTTTATAACTTGTGCACACTGCCCCTTTCTTAATCATATCGCAGCAGTACCCCCATTCTGCCTCCGATATGTCCCTCACCAGTGTTCTCACACAGGATTTTCATGGTGAAGACTTCGCCGCAGGTCTATTAGATAGAGCCAGAGCATATAGTTCCGATGCCACCCGGCGACCTATATCCCTTTGCACTAGCTTGTCCAGTGTAATCGCCATCAGGGGATGGCCGGGCAAGGTCAGGAATAACCTCTGTAGTGTCACACGCAACTTATAATACAGGAAGATGCCCATGGCTGACAGTTCCCTCTTTCCCTTCAGTACCTCTATCGTTACAAAAGATCCGTCTGGGAATAATTGTCAGAGGTTTGTAACCCAAAGTCTTTTCACCAGAGAAACGAATCTCGCCTCGCTGGAGATGCGGATATCCGGGACATGTATTATTGGGAGAGCAGGTCAATAAAGTATGTCCCCCGTATTTGTCCGTTCCGAACGGGACACTACTTTACATGTCAGCTCCACCACGTTACCAAAATAATTCATCCCAAACCCTGTTTCCACGAGTGTGTGCAGGGAGCAAAACGAAATTGCCCCTTTGCTCCCATTGTGCTCTGACCAAAACCACAAAGCCCTGTCTGTTCTTTTTAGGTGTGGCAAAACAAATTTCCCCATTGCATATTGCATTTGTGGTAATGAGTAGAAAGACTACTTTTCCCCTTGAATACTTTTTTTTCCTGAAGTGTGCATTTTATCAGAATCCCAAAACGATTTTCCCATTGTGTTCCCAATCTCTGCCACTGGACTTCAATTCAGAGGGGCCAAGTCTAATTAATGTTTGGATGGTGGGGGTTGCTGAGAGAAAAAGCATTATAACCAAATCAGCAATCATTGTGTCTTGAATGGTTCTTTTTCTTTATTGGGGGGCGATTTGACAAGAAAGCTGCAGGACATTGTGACTGCATATCTCAGTATTACCTCTGTGTTGGTGCCATTACTGAAGTCATTTTTGTCCTCGTGTTGCCACAGCATTGGTGGCTGATGTTAGTCTGTCAAATTTGGTTTAAATAAATTAATAAATCTATATTCTTACTACACATTGGCCTGGTTCCTAGTCCATTTTGGCAATGGGTATTTGTTGGGGTTGGATGCGAGACTGGTTGGAGGACTTACCAAATAGAACCTGAATCAAAATCATAGCGATTTGTTGTGCGCCACATTCATTGGGGGTGGGGGGGTACCACCCGAGTGGAGTGTGACCGCTTCATAAACCGCAACAGGAAGTAGTCCCAGTTTGGACCACAACCTCTCCAACAGAGCGGGGAGGCCGATGTATCGATCCTGTGAAGCCAGACAGGAAATCAGTACCATCGATAAAGCTCTTTGTAGCCATTTTTTTTTTATTGGTGACAGTGCAATCAGGGCAGCCCAAATTCCGTTCCCAGTGATGCATATATGTAAACCTCAGAGAGGGGTCAGTCCCATCTAATAGTTTCACAAAGCTGCGCGTATGCAGATGGTTTCCTTGCCTTTATAGTGAATGTTGATGGGAACAACAATTTCTCCACATCAAATCAATTATTCGTCTAGGCAAGAGCAAACAATTCGCGTTTTATTGAAAGCAAAGAGTATATTCGCGCAAACAAATTAGATTTTTAAACTCACTGTTGTCATCTGTTCAACAAAAAAAGATGGATATAAAAACTATTAAAAACAAAATTCGAAATAGTAATGCCAAATGTGCAGCTTTAGTCATTGGCCAATGGAGAAATATATCCATTAAAAGCCTAAGCTATACGCACATCGCAGTATCGGGTCATTTGTCAATGGATTTCCTGTACTCTAGTAACATTGCATCTCAAAGAATTTTCCATGTGGTAAAAGACAGATTTGGCAAAACCATAACAAACCTTGATTTCCCATTTTAACCGAGAACTAGGTGTGATTTTAAACAGCAATATAGTTTCTGGAGAGGAGCATTCATTAAAAGGGTAAGAGAGGGATCCAAGATGGCCGCCAGCTTAGTGTGACCGAGCTGACCGAGCTCCCCGCACCCTAAAGGGAAAGGAGGTGCCCACCACCCCGCCAGCAGGCTAAAGTACATTAAAAAGTACCTTTCATGATGCTGTGACCGAGGGAGTTGGAGGAGAGGAGTGCTGGCGGGCTGACCTCGGGAGTTTTGGGACAGACGGCCAGTGGCTTTCGGGACTCCCTGAACCCGATCCCTGTGGGGGAGGCGGAGCTGTTGAGACGGACTCCTAGCTGGTGGAGGACCCGCAGGGGGGCTGCCCCCGGAGGGGCTGCGGGTCTAGCGAGGAGCGCTCCGGTCGCGGAGCAAGGACGCTAGAGCTGCGGGGAGGCGGCGGAGGAGCCGGAGCTGCGCCTTCTCGCGGTATTCGGCGGGTGCCTCGGAGGGCAGCGGAGCAGTTTCACCGGGCCGGCGCCGCTGGCGGGAGACTGTCAGTCCCGCGCGCCGCCCTCTCCGGGGTCCCGGGGGACTCCGGCAGCTCTCGGGGGAAGGAGGGCCTGGGATCGGTCTATGGCTGCCCGGAAGACTGTCTCCAGTGCAGGCATTGCCGAGGAGTGAAGGATACGGCAGAGGACGGTGACGGTGAGTGCAGCGACTTGGAGCTCCCCTGGGGGGGGGGGGGGTGAAGCTCCCAAGGCCATAGTCATGCCCAGGAGAGTGATTACCCCAGGGGCAGCCCGACGGGCACAGGTGTCGGTCTGATCTGGCAGACGGGAAGCCTCCCAGAAGTGAAGCGGAGAGGCGCTGCAGCATTGGAAGCAGCAGAGATTGACTTTTGACGGCCCTGGTTCCCCCGGCCCGGGTATTCGTGGGGGCTTGGGGCACGGCCCTGGGGCCCCCGCAGATGTGAGGCGAGAGCAGGAGCAGAACGACTCGGGCGACAGACCCCGAGCGGGGGGGAGCCTAGAAGATTGCCCCAACGGTGAAAAGTAGGGCGGGAGAACGAGCGGCCCAGTCATTAAGGCGTGGGCCTTTTACAAAGCGCAGCTTGGGAAACTGGCTAAGAAGACTGTTGTGAGGATGCCAGGACTACGAAGGCCAAGGGAAAAGGAGGACGTGCCCCTCAACGCGAGCAATATGTCTGGCACCCTCTGCTCTTTGTGGTCCCCGCAGGACACTAGAGTAGGAGCCAAGAATGACCAAGAGGGGGCAACGGACCACACTCCCTTGGAAACTGCGCAGGGGACCGCCTTGATGTCAAAACAAGACTTCTTGGGCGAGGTACACAACTTGCAGACCAACCTCGCTAAAACGTTCCAGGACCAATTTCAGCTGATGAGAGGGGACCTGAACGAGGCCCTAGGGGAGATCCGGCAAGAAATGCGACAACTGGGTGAAATAACTGATCTGCTGGAGAAAGGCCTTCAGGATGTGGATAAAGATACAACCGCCAATAGCGAAGCTATTGGAAGACTAGATGTGGCAACTCGGAACCTGGAGGCACAGGTCGAAGATTTGGAAAATAGGTCCCGTAGGATTAATATCAGGGTGAAACTGTTGCCGGAATCGATTAAGGACAAGGACCTAAAAGAAGTCACCCAGACTATCTTTGCGGAAACACTGGGAATGGACTACCCGGAGCAGGTTGAGCTGGACCGGGTCCACAGGGTGGGGAGTGCTCCGAAAGGAGCAGCACCAAGGCCAAGGGATGTGTTGGCGGCCTTTGCCAGGTACGCTCAGAAAGAGGCGGTCCTTCGGGTGGCACGGCAGAGGGAACCGATAAACCTGAAACTGATGGGTCCCATCCTGAAGATACTCAGTGGAAAAGGCATCAGATACTATTGGACCTTTCCGTTCGGCCTAGTGTTTGAATGGGAGGGATCGTCAAAGCGCATTCCAAAAGTACAGGAAGGAACTGATCTGCTGCAAATCGACCTGGAGGGTAGCCCTGAACGGAGCTCCCCTCAAACAAACAAGTTTAGGCCTAGGTTGAGGCTATGGGAATGGTCAACAGTGGGGGAAAAAAGAAGGAGGCCAAGTTACGTCTCGCAGGGACGACCGGGGAAGTGGAGTCGGGAGAGCAGGGGAGGCCCTAAACGTCGGGTGTGATAGGGGTGGTGGGCCTCGTAAGGGTTCAATGTAATAGGAGGGGGGGGAGAGGAGCGACTAGCGGTGATCAGACCATCTTGGAATGAATAAGGGCAGAAGTGTCCGTGTGGGGGGGAGGCGGGGGGAGGGACGGACTCACCCTAAATTGGGGTTGCAGGTTGGGGGGGGGAGACAACCACAGCTACCAATGGAAGTGGGCAAGCTTGGGAAGATGGCAGGACGGTGATGAGGAGGGTAGAATAAGAGGGAAGTCTTTTGCACCCGCTCCAGGAGGAGTGGGGAGGTGCTCCAACAGGAAATCCAGGGGTAGGGTGAGTAGGTGGGCGGAGGAAGGAGCCAGGGGCCTTAACAGAGCCTTTAGGTGGCTAACGTGAGGGGGCTAAATTCCCCCCTCAAACAGAAAAACTGGAGCAATTCACTAGGTCCCATAAGCCGGATGTGTTGGCGCTGCAAGAAACCCACCTGCTGCGGCAGGACCCGGGCTGCCTGCGCTTAAAAGGCTTCCCACAGTTACTGTTTGCATCAGGCCCGACAAAGAAAGGGGGGGTAGCCCTGGCCTTCGGGAGAGGGATTAACTTTAGACTCCAGGACATCCTTAGGGATAGGGACGGGAGATATATCATGGTCAGGGGGGAGATAAAGGGCTTGTGTTATACCATCGCTTCGGTGTATGGCCCTAATGCGGGTCAGGACCAGTTCCTGCGTGAAACTCTGAGCACCCTAGAGAACTTTGCGAGAGGGCAAGTGATATTGATGGGAGATTTCAACCTTACTTGGGATAGGGGGCGGGACAGGTCTCGGCGAGAGAATGTAGGGGGCGGCGCAGTGGCGTCTCCCCAACTAAAGGAAAGGTGGGAGGAGGCCGGGTTAAGGGATGTATGGCAAGCTCTTCGTGGGGAGGTGGAGGGGTTTACCTTCCTTTCTGACGTCCACAATACCCAGTCACGAATTGACTACATCTGGGTGTCCGCCAGCTTGCTGGGAAAAGTGGAAGCTGTAGAGGTGGGCCCTCTGGGGATAGCTGACCACAAGGTAGTTCAGATGACCATGCATCTCGGGAGGTGATGGCCGGGGGTGTGGAGTTTGAAGTTTCAGGGGGAACTCTTGAGGGATCATGTATTGAGGGAGGAGATTGGGGACAAGATCCGGGATTTCTTTGAGAGGAACAATAGATCGGATACAAGTCAGAGTATGAGGTGGGACGCCTTCAAGACGACCTTAAGGGGGGGAGCACATCGCTATGAAGGCGGAAAGAAGCAGGCAGCTGAGAGGGTTGGAGACTCAATTGGAAAGAGAGGTTGAGGCTGCCAGGGCACAGGTACGAGAGACCCCTACGAGGAAGGCCTACAGAGAGTATAGGCTGGTGGAGGGACAGTTTGGGATCCTGAGGACTAAAAAAGCGGAAGAGGCCATGTTGAGGGTGAGGCAAGGATTCTACGCCAAGGCTAATAAAGCGGACTTGCTTCTAGCCCACCTCCTGAGAGGGAGCAGCTGGTTATATCGGCCATCAAAGATGATGAGGGTAGGCGACTCACGAGGGCTGAGGAGATAAAGGGGAGAGACTAGTGGAATTTTATGAAGCATTGTACTCTTCACAGGGCCCACACTCGCAGCCACAGAAAGATTTCCTGGAGAACCTGCCCCTCCCGCGACTATCTGGGGAGGAAAGTGAAGAGCTGGGCCGTCCCATCACTGAGGACGAGGTGCGGGCTGTCATCGCGTCACTCCCGCTTAATAAGGCCCCCCGGACCTGATGGCTTCCCGGCCTCCTTTTATAAAACGTACTCTTACCATTTGGTCCCGCATTTAACAAAATTATTCAACACGTTTCGCGGCGGAGGCGGGATCACCCCTACAATGGAGGAGTCCAAAATCTCCCTTATCCATAAAGCGGGGAAAGACCCGGAGGATTGCACCTCCTACCGCCCAATTGCTCTTATCAACACAGAGGCCAACATTTTCACCAAAATATTGGCGAGGCGCCTGGAAAGGTATCTACCCTCGCTAATTCACCAAGACCAGGCAGGATTTGTGCTGGGAAGGCAAACCTCCGATAACATCAGGAGGGCGGCCCACCTGGTAGAGAAGTCCCGTAAGATGAACACTATGGCGATCCTCTTGGCGCTCGACGCTGAAAAGGCGTTCAATCGGGTGGAGTGGTCGTTCTTATTTCAGGTGATGGCGAGAATGGGCTTGGGGTCGGGGTTCATAAACATGGTCGCTGCCAATTATAAAAATCCTACGTCTTGTATTCTGGTGAATGGGGAGATATCTAAGCCATTTAGATAGCGGCGGGGGACAAAACCGGGGTGTTCCCTCTCTCCGTTGCTTTACGCAATATATCTGGAACCACTTCTCCAGGCAGTACGGGAGGCGGATGACATTCGGGGAATACCATTCGGGGGGGCCCCAGCACAAGGTAGCGTCTTTTGCTGACGACATGCTGCTCACGCTGACAAATCCAAAAGGTCTCCATCAAGGCCAGCATAGAACTGCTTGCCAAATTTGGGGAAGTGTCCGGACTGCGTGTCAACCTACAGAAGTCAGAGCTAATGAATCTGTCTTAGGGGAGGGGGAATCGAAAGAGACTAGGGCGCTCTCTCTGTTTAAATGGAGTCCGACTGGGCTGCGTTACTTGGGGGTCAGGATAACCCCCTCGCTTTCGGGCTGGTTCGGGGCAAACTATGAGCCCATATTATTGGCAATCAAAAATGATTTAAGGAAATGGGGTGCCCTGAGGATATCCTGGCTGGGGAGGGGGGCGGTTCTAAAAATGGTTATTCTTCCCCATCTATTATATCTGTTTCAGGCCATTCCCCTATCCGTCCTGGAAAACTTCTTTAAAAAATTAGATCAAGCGGTTAAGGACTTTATCTGGGAGGGCAAGAAGCTGCGCCTGACCAAGCGCTTACTAACTGCATCTAGGGGGAAGGGGGGACTGGCTTTCCCCGATTTTCGCCGCTATCACGAAGCTGCGCAGCTCAGTGTAATCAGGGAATGGCTTTTGGTGGACTATCTCAAACACTGGGTAAAAATGGACAGAGCTGTAGCTCGGCAGCATTTGGGCAAAGTATTGTGGCTCCCACGGAGGCTGAGACCGCCCCACCTTTACTTAAGCGCGATCACAAAGGGAGTGGTGGATAGCTGGGATAGGGCAGTAGTGAGGCGAGGAATTACAACCCTCCCCTCGCCGTTCACTCCGATCTTTAATAATGGGAACTTTACGCCGGGGTTTGAGGAAGGGGTGTTTCGAAAGTGGGAGAGCGGGGGCTGTTGAACCCTGAGGGACATGTGCAATGGGGAAAGGGTTAAAATGTTTGACTGCAAGCGGGAGTACAGGGTAGGTGAGCGGGAGAGTCACTGATACTTCCAGATTAGGCACTGGGTAATGTCTGCAGAGGTGAGAAAGGCTGCGACCCGGGATTTAACTCAATTTGAACGATTTCTACTAATGCATGAGGGGTCTAAGGAGCTAATATCCGACCTCTATATGCAATTGGAGCTCACCGGCTCGAAACCCTCCTGGGCGTACATGAGTAACTGGGAACAGCAATCGGAAGTCAGTTTGGGGCATGAGGGCTGGGAGAGGTTGTGGAGACAGATCCCGAAGATGGCAAAAGCGGTGCAATTACAAGAGGCATGGTATAAGTATATATATGACTGGCATTATACCCCGGCCTGTCTGCATGAGATGTATCTGACTACATCGGGGGAGTGCTGGAGGGGGTGTGGGGAAGAAGGTACTACGGCTCACATATGGTGGGATTGCCCCATGCTCCGGCCTTTCTGGAGCGATCTCGCACGGGCCCAAACCCAGGCTCTGGGGGAGTGCAGCACCCAGATACTTTCAGGTAAGGGTGGACAGGGTGGAGAGCGGGGGAGGCAAGGACATACCAAGGCGAAAGTGATCTCTATTTGGGTGGCGATGGCTCTCACGGCACAGAGGTGGAAGTCTCCCTCGAACCCGACAGTACAAGATTGGCTAAGGAAAATGTGGGACATAGTCTCGATGGAATGGGCTACATATGCAGCCAAAAACAAGTTGGAGAACTTCTCAGCGGAGTGGGGAGAGACGCTGGCCTATTTGATAGGGGAATTCAGAGAACAATGGTGCCCTCAAAGACTCAATCTATTGGATATTTAAGGTTAAGGGGTGTGAAGGGGGCTGACTGGGGGCAGTGGGGGGGACCCAATGGTGCTGCGGATAGGGTTCGGTGGGGAGGGGCGATTATCTTTGTTCTTTTTCCACGTGTATTATGATGAAATAATAAAAAGAAGTTTAAAAAAAAAGGGGGTAAGAGGAAAAGCTTGACACTCATGCATGTGCCTCTGGCCATCAGGTGGTATTGACCAAACTGTAGTGGGGTTAATACGGCTCCATAAGGTCCAGTCTGTCCGTCTTAAATTACGAAGCACAATAAAATATTGTGTTCTCAATCAGAGGGCTGAGTTGAGTCTCTATGTGCACGGGTCACTGGTGTGTAGCCGGGCAGGGGGGAATTCACCCTTTCTAAGGGTATGAAAGGCATATGATTGAGCTGGGTAGAAATCATTTATATTATTTAAGCACACAGAGGCAATTCAGTGTTGGTCTTTGCTTTTGGAACACAAAGCATTGTTAACAATTCTCTTCCTCACCACTATAAGATTGGATTTAATTATTAGCATGTATTGTGTGACTATTAAAACAGAGTTTGGAATGCAATTGCCTATCTTCACCCCACAGGTGGGTCAAGAGGCCACCCCGCAGTTGTCCACTTCGGGCTTTCTTGTAAGCGTCCCTCGAGAATTAAACAGTCTGGAAACTCAGAAAAGGACCGTCCATTAGTGCATGTTTTAAACTTTTTTGCAGGCGCCGTAAACGGAAAGGCTGCTTTGGAAGACACCACCATAAATGCCTTCGGAATTTGACTGTTTACTTTACGGCGTGCTTCGGTTAATGGGTATCAATGTCTTCGGCTAAGAGTAAAAGAAAAGCCGTGTTTTTTTCAGGTAGTAGCTGGTTTGGCCGAAGTAAACGGGACACTGGATTTCGAAGGCTGCAGAAAATGATAGCTGCGTCGCATTACTCAAGTGGTCTGGCCTGCTAAGCTCCAGTTACAGCACAACAAACAACTGGGCCGAGGGATTCTCATCATGTCTGCTTCATTTTACATCAGGGCGAAAAACACGCCATCTTCGTTGGACAGGCCTGCATTTCCCGGTAGATGGCAAACACGCTGCGAACTTTGAACAAAAACGGACGCCAAGAGTGATTCAATCAACAAAAACACAGCAGAAGAAATGTGTTTTATTTGAAACAGCAACTTTTTTTGTTGTTGAATTTATTTTTTTATTTTATTATTTTTTTTAGAGTGAACCTATTTTACAGCAATATTCAACACATTCAAATTCCAGGACTTTCATTGGTCGTTTGGTTACCAGTAGTCCAGGACTTGTCTATAGAGCAGTGGTAGTCAAACATTTTTATGATAAGCTTCCCCTTGATTACACATTGTTGTTGGGGCAGATGCCATATTGCTTATATTTTCTATTAAAAGCAATCACTCGGCTCCCTTTTTGAAGAAGCTCGCGACACTCCTGGTCCTCTTTCTGGCTCCCCTTGGGGGGCCAGCCCCACAGTCTGGAGACTGCTCTAGGGAAACAGGTTCTAGGCGATGATTCTAGTATGGGCCCATTTTTTTGGCACAATATCCCACCTTTCTGACACAGTGGGCTAGCGAGTTTAAAAAATGGCAACACTTGGTAAATATGTTTTCAAATACATTATTCGAAACACATTTTATCGAAAACGTGTAGCACTCAAACAGCCTGTTCTGGATAGCAAACTGTAATGTGTGATTGTGGGCCACTTTTCCATTGGTCTGTGGACTGGTCCGATTTTATTATGCAGCAGTCCGGAAACCCTGCCTTAAAGACCTTCGCGAATCTCTGGTACCATTGGAAAACACTCCTCGCATTCCGCAAAGCTTAAAGGCCCCGACCTAAGCACACCTGAGAGAACACCCACTGCCACTGCCAACATAAGCAAGCTTCAGCAGGAGCACCTTCCATTTCCCGTCTTTGGTGTAACAGATCCCCATGAAGATACAAAAGGGATGTCACCTCACCTGCCCAAATTGCTTTAAGTAACTCTAATATATCTGCAAAGCCAATACGCTAAGAATGTATTGACGTCTCTGACCATGTATACAGCCTTTTGTGGAAAACATAAACCGGAAGTGTACGGTTTTGCTAGAGAAGCAACGGAATATAAAACATTGCTCACGAGTGAAATGCATCTATAAAAAGCAAAGGGAAAAACAACTACACCCTCCACGTCCCAATACATACATTATGGATTTTCAAAATGACTTTTTTATGTCATCCATGTGCCAACATGCACTTGCATCCAACGCATGAATTGGGGATTTGTAATAAGTGCGTGGAAAGTACATTTTGTAGGTGTGTCAGGCTTGTATAGAAAAACAGGATGTAAACTGGAATGAAAACATCACCTCGACGGCCAGGCCTACTCGCATGAAGAATGTCCACACGTGTCAGAACACGCTCATGTGAGCACATCTTCACCTGCAGGCAAATGGAGAAGGCAGCATTCATTACTCGCATAAGTGAGGGGGGATTGCTGAAGCAGTTTGTTCAAGTAGCCTTCCGCAGCCCAATGATATTGGCTGTATTTCGGTTTTTATATTAGTTGACGTATTAGATAATTCACTGTGCACCACAAACAAGATCACGTCCACACCAGGAGATAAAGAAAAAGGGTTTCACCGACGAAGGGGTTTTGGTCCTTATTCCACCAAGCTGTCGTTCGCCATACAACAGCAAAAACAAAGCAGAAGCCTAAATCTAAGGCATGTGTGTAACTTGATCATGTGAAATGTGACGCAACTGTATTCTGGGAAACACCAAAAGGCATAGATGGGGCCGTTTCTAATCAAAAACGGGAAGGTGACCAGCAAGATTGTGCACCAAGCTGGAAAAAAAAAATAGACGGGGAGACCATACCAGACGGAGTTGTATTAAAAAATCAACACACATTTGATAACAAATCTCAAATGAACGTTCTAGAAAGCGGCACTAGTAACACCTACAAATGCCCCCCAATAAACAGGAGAAACTAATAACTGTCTTGTATCTATAGCGAGGATCACCTTTTAGTATCTGTATATCTAAAACAGGGCACTGCAAATAATGTTTAAGACCAAGCTATTGCAATCACGTTATCAATCCAAATAGGTTTACTTATGGTGTTCTAAGCCACACTTAAAAGTACAATTCTAGGGACAAAACTCACTCCGACTAAACAAAAATGTTTTGCCACACACCTAGGTACTGTGCCAATCCTTTGGGCAATCTGGATTAGTGTGCCGTTGTGAAGCCACCTGGCTCAAGGGCAGAACATTACACACCGAGGAGGGCCCAGCTGCCTATGTGTAGGTAGAAATGGTCTTTGGTTGATGGTCTCCTGGGCAAAAGGAAAAACTGCAATATTTCAAACAGGTCCTGCTCCTTATATCTCTGCCTTTCAGCAACAAAGCATGGAAGTAAGGCTGCACATATTCAGACCAAACACACCACCTGACGACTGTGCAAGCAAGTCCACTCTCATCAGGAGGTGCTGAGAAAGAGAAATATTCAAGAGTTTGGGTACCACTTGCTTGGCACAGTCCAGGCTTCTGAAGGACAAAGTAAACTATTTGCAGTCTCCTGCGAATCCGAAAATTCACTGGCATTGGAGGCAATGCATAGAGAGATCAAAGTTCCAATCTAGAATCAATGCATTCCCCAGTATCACCGGCAGGAGAAATTCTATGTCAAGATAGGAGGCAAGCATTATGCTTAACTTTCTTTATTACTGCAACTCACAGCACTTTAACTTTGAACATTTAAACTGGGTATTTGCGGTTTTAATGGCAAAACTCCGAGGAAAAAGCAAATACAATGGTTTAAAGCCTTCAAGGGAAAACTTCTTCACTGGCAGTACAAGCCCCATTGGCCACTAGTCCCTGGTAGTTTTGAGTCTCCTCTCTTCCACCTATCAGGTGCCAGCCAGTCCCTTGTATGAGACCCTTGTCCTAGGTCCCCTTCTCGTTCCTTTTGCTGCACTCAGAAAAGTTACTTCACTTATATCATAGACTCTGTCTTATTGGGTTTTAAATGAAGATAGAACAGTTTGTCTTTGCCTATAACAGTGCTGCGCTGATACGTTCATTTAAGTTGCTTTATACAATTAGTAAGAGCGGCGGGCATATATTGTGTCATGAAAGCTACGTTTTCATTGTAGCCCACGTTGAGGGCTGCCACGCCCGTGTGCAAACGGTATCTCTCTAACAAAGCGTAATTAGATTAGGAGAATTGCCTGGGAGTCGGGGCCGGAACCGTGAGCTAACGCGCTTGCAGTAGGCAGCCGGCCCCGCTCCAAACGTGTCCATCAGCCAGTCTATCACGCCGGCGAACACAGCGTGCAGTAGGACACAGGGGAGCGGGAGGACTTTAGGCTTCGCAGCATCCCCTGGGCTTTCCTAACCGCTACAGGCATTGCACTGTCTCGCGACACCAAACACAGTGCGAGTGAACGGACTACACGTTTAAGGCAATATTTATTTTTTAAAAAAGGACAGAATTACTAAGTGCATAACCAACAGAAGGCGCAGAGAGGTACAATTACACATTTACTCTGCCATTGAGCCTTAGAATGCTGACTGTCCAGAAGCTAGCCTTGCCAGCCAAGCATATCCATGGCTCACTATGAAGATCCTAGAAGATCTCATTCAACTTCCCCAGAGTGGAGTGAAGAGGAGTGGGTGGAGGAGCCCATAGAGCAAGAGCTGTCCCTAAGCTTTAAAAAGGTACTAGGGGACACCCTGTCCCAAGCAGTTTCGCAGGGTGTACAACCCATAGCGCAATGGCTAGACATGCTAGAAGCTAGAACAGCAGAGCAGAGAGACCAGCTAGCTCCTAGAAAAAGACGGGCAGATAGCCCTGGAGATGGGACGTCAGCAAGACACCCCCAAGAAGGGGTGTAAGAAAGCTCAGAAGAGGCCTACCTCTTTGACCCCCAAGAACAAAGCTGATAGGGTAAACGCTGCTCCCCAAGGAGCGGACGACGCTGTCGCCAGACTAAAGAAAGCCTTCCTATTGAAGTCTGCACAACATGAGAGACACCCTAACCCAGGGGTGAATAATTTGGGGGACAACGATCAAGGTTATTTGCAGATGACGAAGTAGACGAGGAGGAGGTTATCCTCGAACAGCACATCGAAGAGAGCACAGTCCCAGAAGAGGATAACAATGCGGGGGACATGTTTGACCCGGAGTCAGACACCCAAAATCATCAGAATGGGTGCCGTCTCCAAGGGTAGCGCTATACATGGTGAAGCACATACAAAAAACCTAGACAGGAGAGTGTGTTCAAGAATGCAGCCGAGTGTCCTCGACCAGAGCTACCTGGCAAATTGGCAGGCACCCCGGACCTTGATCCAAAGATGGTCAAATTCGTGACACAGGTAGCCAGAGATATCAGGAAGGGCGTCGACCACACCTGGAGAGGGTGCCAGGATAAACTACTGGACCTGGCTGGCCCATTGGCTAAGATAATGGATTTGGCGGAGAAGGCCAAGGACAGGAACACCAGTAGACATCCAGGCGTTCGGTAACTGGGCACAACGTGCAGTATACCTTCCAGGCAATTCCAACTGTGCATTGTCCTCGGAAAGAAGGAGAGGAGTGTTACTGAAAATAGACAGTAAGCTCAGTGACTTGGCTTCCTATGAAGCTGGAGAGGGAGCCAAATGGCTACTCTTTGGGGAGGCCTTTACCAAGAAAATGGCGCAGTTTGTCAGAACTTACTCAGCATTGGAGTAGGCCCATAGCTCCATCAGGAAAATCTTTCCAAGGTGAGTTTTTGCCGGGACCAGACGCCACCGGGGTCAGTCCGGTCGCTATAACTTTCATCACAGACCCCAGGGGCCTCAAGCCCAATATTGGGAAGGAAGGCAAAGACGCGTTCTTCCCGGCCAGAACCCGATTTCCCAGAGGTCGTAGAGGAAGAGGTGCATACAGACAGCAGTGTGCTTCAGGCGGTGAGTACACGAAGCAGACAAGCACTGAAAGGGGGGAGGAGGGGGAACTTTCTGCGCGAATGGTGAGCATTATCCAACGATGCAAGGGTGCTCCAAGTGGTAGCAGAGATACATCTAGAGTTTGCCGGCGAACCGATTCAGACAATACAGCCTCAACCTATACACATGCCGCACGAAGAGCTAGCGCTATTGCAAGATGAACTACTCAAGCTCGTAGATAAGAACATGATAGAGCGCAATACGCAAGGAGGCGCAGGGTTCCTAGGCAATATGTTCCTAGTGCGCACAGCAGAAAAGACAAGGCCAGTGATAAACTTAAAGGGCCTAAACAAATGGCTCACATACAACCATTTCAAGATGGAGGGAAATCACCTACTCCGAGATCCCCTACGCACAGGAGATTGGCTATTGCGCCTAGATCTCAAGGATGCATATCTCACGATCCTGATAGCGACTGCGCACTGGAGTTTTCTCTGTTTTCGGTGGAACGAAGAGACATTGCGTTTCACATGTCTTCCATTCTGGCTAGCATCCGCCCCGTGGGCCTTTACCAAGATAATGAGGCCAGTGACAGCGGCCATAAGGGAGGGAGGAATACAAATTATAATATATCTAGACGATATTCTACTTTTTGGCCAAGACAGAGCAGCTCTTCAGGAGAACATACGTCGGGCTTTCACCCTGGTGTCCTCACTGGGATTTATAGTAAACCTAGAAAAATCTCAGCCTCAACCAGTCCAGAGGATAAGAGTCCTTGGGTTTCACGATAGATACCACAAAAGCAGTGCTCAAGCTCCCGTCGCACAAAGTGAAGGCCATCAAGAAGGAGCTGAGAGCAGTCATAGCGAAGAAAACTATTTAGCTTTGCAGTCTAGCCAGAATAGTGGGACTGCTAGCAACCTCGCTTCAGGCGATCTTCCCCGGGCCTCTAATTTACAGAGCATAACAGAGGCTCAAGATCAGGCCCTTGCAAGAGGGAGTAGGGTATCAACAGCTAGTGACACTAGACCAGGAAGCGCCAATAGAGCTTCATTGGTGGTTACAGAATATGGAAGCCTGGAACGGACAAGCAATCTTCGGTGACGTGCCAGACTTAGCCAAAGAGTCCGATGTAAGCAGGGCCGGCTGGGGAGCCAGATGCGAGCAAGCAGAGACAGGAAGGAAATGGTCAGAAGCATTGAAATTACACATAAATTGTCTAGAACTCCTAGCAGGGTCTTTCGCGGTACACTCGTTTACCGAAGACAAAGTCAAATGTTGCGTCTTATTCAAGATGAACATTTCAGCCGTGCACTAAATAAACAAGCTAGGGGGGACCAAATCCAGGATGCTGGCGGAAATAGCGAAAGACTTCTGGCATCACTGTCTACAAGACCAGATTCCAGTGTAAGCAGAATACAAACCAGGTGCACAGAACAGTGTAGCAGATTGGAATTCGCGATATCTCGTAGACTCCAGGACTGGAGGCTACATCCCCAAGTGTTCAATCAGTTGCAAGAGATTTGGGGACCACTATATATCGAACTGTTTGCATCCAGACTGAACGCGCAGACGCCCAAATGCTTAAGTTGAAGGATAGATCCGGGGGCAGTGGGGACAGACTCCTTCTTACATCCATGCATCGGGGCAGTGCATTACGCCTTCCTGCTGTTCGTCATGTTGACGAGAGCCCTAGAGAAAGCCCGCAGAGAGTTAGCAGAGCTTGTGATGGTAATATCATTTTATAAGTCCCAGGCCTGGTTTCCAGTAGTGATGGAACTTTCTTCGGATTTCCCCGAGGATAGGTCCTCATCGGCAGGACCTTCTATGGTCCGATAGCATAGCGAGTAGAGCGCTCGCTTTGACATCTGTGCGAGTCTGCTGACGCAGGTTCGAATCCCGGCAAGGCCAAACTTAGCCTTTCATCCTTGCGAGGTGGATAAATGAGCACCACACACCGTGGGTAATAAGCAGCGCTCAGATTCCTGAGGGTTTGTAGCGCTATATAAATGCAAAACTATCATTATTAGGCCCAACCGACCTCCCACACCCAATGACAGAAGCGGGCACACTACACTTGATAGCCTGCAGGGTTTCGGGAAGAGATGGGAGTTGCCAGGCATTTTGTAACTCGCTGCCGACTACATTAGAGACTCTTGGGTGCCCTCCACTACACAGAGCTATGGCTGCACTTGAGACCGCTGGGCCCAATAGTGCTCGGAACGTAGTATGGATCCCGTTTGAGCCCCTGTAGTCCACGTCCTCAACTTCCTAGCACATAGGTTTCATGACGGCTGCGCCTGTAGGACACTAGGGGTCTACAAATCAGCAGTTTCAGCAGGCCACAATAAAGTAGAAGGAAGGCTATTGGAAGAGCACCCCGCGGTAGTGAGTCTACTCAAAGGGATAAAGCTAACGAAACCGCCAGTGCTATGGGACATCAGGGACGTATTTAGTCTCTTTCTCAGCTGGCCAGAGAATGATAGCCTTTCTCGATCACAGCTTTCAGAGAAGCTAGCAATGCTGCTCTGTTTTGCAGCATGTCGAAGAGTATCAGGCGTCAAGGCGTTAGAAATAGACAAAGATATTTTACCCAGAAGGGGTAGCATTTAGCATAGCTAAGAGAACAAAGTGTGGCTCAAGGATCATTTCCTACCCTTATTCTGCAGACAATAAGAAAATATGCATGGCACAGTGCATAAAAGGTTAGGAAGGGGCAACAGTGCACCTTTGACCACAAGGGGTACACAATTGCTTATAGCGCATAGGAAACCATACCACACAGTAGCAACAGCGACAATAGCAAGATAGATGGGTGAGAGAAGTGATGCAGTGGGCAGGTACAGACTTGTCCTTATTTGGCGCGCATTCAGCTAGAGGGGCAATGGCTCAGAGCTTTTTCAGCAAGGGTGTCATTGCAAGACATCATGAAATCAGCTGATTGGTCTTCTGAGTCAACGTTTAAAATGTTTTATTTCAACTCTGTATCAGAAATAGCTAATATGGTGGTAGTAAACTTTAAACAAGCATAATGCTTGCATCCTGTCTTGACATAGAATGAAGATTGCCCATGCTTACAGCGCAAGGGTAGTCTTGATTCTATTAAAGACACAGAGGCACACATATCCCACCCAAGATGCCAAAAGTCTTGATGTACAGCATGTGTATTCATACTGTAAACAATCTTTATCGCATCCCCGCCCTGAGGTTTCCTTCTCCATTCCTCATAGGAGACGACCAGAAAGCAGCTTAAGAGGTGTTAAGATGAACGCAAATTTGTGCTCAAGAGGTGCGCATGTTGTCTCATTGGACCAAAGCAGCCGTAGGACCAAGAGAGGACTTGGGAGTTCCGAGAGTCAGAGAAGTTTGCAAGGAGCAAGTTCGGCGTTGGATAAAGAAGAACAGTTCACTGCAAAAAAAAAAAAGGAAGGGACCTAGGACAAGGGTCTCTTATACCAGGGACTGGCACCTGATAGGTGGAAGAGAGGAGCCTCAGGAATACCAGGCACTAGAGACTCATGGGGCTTGTAGTACCACTGAAGAAATGTTCCCTTGTACGCTGTTTGCGTGTAAAAGAGCAAATACCAAGTTTAAATGTTCAAAGTTAGTTAAAGTGCTGTGAGTTGCAGTAATAAAGCAAGTTAAGCATAAAGCTCGCCTCTGTCTTTAATAGAATCAAGACTACTCTGCCTGTAAGCATGAGCAATCTTCATTATCTGGAGCAAAACAACGTTAACTTTTGGTTGAGGCTAGAAACCAACAGGTCTACCTGTGGGGTCCGCCATAGGCAAAGATCTCCACCAGGGATTCCCAACAGCTCCTGCTAGAGGCAGACTGAGAGACATGTGCTCAGGGTGTCCAGCACACAGTTCTCTACTCCAGCTAGTTGAGTTTCCAAAAAAGAGACCTTAAAAATAGTTGCATGTACGAGGTAGAAAGAGGCAGCTACCCAAAATCACTCCTTTTGTTGTATTAGTGCATGATTACGAAGTAATGTGTCAGGCCCTAAGCAAATCTGCCCCACATCCATGGTGCAAAGGCCATGAGGGCGAGTCTAATGGCACGAAGATTGATGCACTCTTCCAATTGTGTCCCGAAGCTCACCTTAAGGTTGTCCACAAGGTGAATACCCCAGCCTTTCAAGGTGTTGTCCATAACCATCATTACCTGAGCAAAGGCAGGTGAAAAAGTCTCCCCTTTGAGCAAGTTGTCTATGGGGCCCTACAACTGGAGCTCCTATGAAAACCAAAGCACTTATCTCTCAATAATGTTTTTTCTGATGGAAGTTCCTCCCACCCATTCCTCATCTACGATATCCAATCCTCCAATCCCAGCGTAGATGTTCTCCGGAAGCATTTCTGCCACCAGGGGGGCACCATGCAGCTCTGCTCTGGCTCCGTCCTGCGCGCCTCGCCTGGATATGATGTGGGGGTCAGTATATATAGCAACGTGGCTCCCTGTAACCAAAGTTCCACCCTTTTTCTACAGCACTCTGAAGCTGGGGGACCGTAGAACCGATAGTGTACTAGCTTCTTGCAAGAGAAGCAGGTACGCAGGCCAATGAGGAATCAGTGGGAGGAACGTCCATTATAAAGAACATTACTGAGAGGCAAGTAATTTGTTCTTCTAATGAACTCCTTCCCCCCACGGAGTCCTCATGATAAACCCCCAAAGCAGTAAATAACCTGGATGAGGGAGGAAAAAAGGACACCACTGTTAGGGAGAATTCTCTGTTTAGGCTGAATTTCCCTACCTAGTGAGTCCCCCAGCAGCTTTGCTGGATTTCTGGGGTTTAATTTTTTTCTCCTGCCAAGAGTGAGACTCTTTTACCCTCACTCTTGGACATGTTGAAGTGTGTTTTCTTGGTTAAACCTTGTGTTGAATGGGCTATGGGGTCTTTTACTCCATAGGGCCTCATGTATTTTTGTGATGTGGGTCACACAGCACCCTCTGTGCCGTGACCCAGGGGTGTCCTAGGGACTCCCCAACATAGACTCCATACCCTGGGACTGACTACTGTCTCCCAGGGCATGTAAAGTCACCAAAGACTTTGCTAGTCTTGAATCCTGAACAGAACCAGTACAAACCATCATATTGTGGACGTACTGGCTGGGGCAATTCGATTGCCCCAGGGTCTGTTAGTCGAGGGGGCACGTCTCCGTCCCCCCTGATCGAGTTTTGGCTGGTGGCAGTGGAAACTACTTTTTATATTCGACCGCGAATATTTCCCTATGGGATTTCCCATTGTTTTAGGCTAACACATTTAATTATTTATTTACGGTAGCCTTAAACATACCGCCGGTTTATATATTTATTTTTATAACTCCGGTTGGGACTTTTTGCCAAAACTTGATTCTAAAATGGCGTTGGTGTTCGCCTCTGTAACTCTGACCCAAAGTGGAGCCCTTTGTTCCACTTTTGGCGGGCTTCTCCACAGAAGCCCTCCAAAGTGGTGCCACTCTGTCTGGGGTACTTAGGAGGGGTGGAGGGGGATTTAGGCACCCTGGACTGAGTTACCTTGGTAACTCAAGTCGCACTCCGTCCTGATTGGCCCAAGTGGTGAGCCGCCCGGCTCACCACTTAGCATGGTTGAGTGACAGCTAGGCTGGGTGAATGGGGGTTTGCTGCATAAAAGCAGGGCTTTGGGGACTGGGACTTCAGAAGTCGCCACAGGACCAAGAATCCGACGAGGGAAGAGCTGAGCCGACCTGCTTCGACGACACCACCCGGTGGAGCCCTGCTGAACCGTCTCACCACTTTTTCCCGACGACCGAGGAGAACTCTTAACGGAGTGGCTCCTTCCCTTGACTGGTGGGGACAACCAGTTTTCGCCTTCTTTCCGTTCTTTGAGGTATCTCGTGGCCGCCTTGCCTGAGCCAAGCACCCCGGCAACCGGAATACCACACTTTACCCCCATACCGCGAAAGTCGGCACCAACCCTTTAACCGGAGGACTCCGCGGCTGGTTTCTTCCCGGGCAGTGCAACGACCCTCTTCTTCTGCTCTTCAGCGAGAACTTCTTCTCCCCTGACCGACGTCGAGCCCTGCTGCCACTGCCTGGAACAACTGCCACCGCTGGAGGATCCTTTCCGCTTAAGGTACTGTGTTCTGCCTGGCTTCCCTTGCTACCGACTGTACGGGGTAGATTTAGTCCCCGGCTTTCGAACCTGGGAGTGCCTGGGACACTTTGGCTAAACTTTCTGAGCCACTCTAACCTCTTTTTGACTCTTTGCAAGACTTTGAATCTCTAACTAACAGTGTGATCTTGGGCACATTTTCGCTCCGGCTACTCTAAGAGTGGGCCCTGCCTAGTGACTTTTGCTCACCTGTGACTTTATTCTTCTTTAAGCCTATTGCAAGTGCTCTGGACCTTAGAGTGGTGTGTCTAACCCATTTCTGCTTTTTCTCTCCCTTTCTTGGAAACTACTAGAGTGTCATCTAACGTTAAGCACTCACCTCTGTTTTAATTAAGTGGTGTTTACCTAGAGTTGTCTAGATAGGAGAAAGGATTGAATCTACTTTCATTATAACTGTGTTGAAGTGCTTTTACTATATTTTTGCTAGAGTGTTTTTAACTTATGTGTATTTTAAATAAATAACTATATACTTTTGAAACCAAGCTCTGGTCAGTGTTTGCTTGTGCTATTGTGTTTTGGTACATATTGTGTATACTTTACATACTGCCTAACTCTTCTTGAGAGAAGTCTGACTGCTCAGCCACAGCTACCAGGTAAATCTGGGTGGTACAGACTGCTACCAAAGGGGTTTACTGCTCTACCTGTAGTCTTAAATCTTTTGCAGTGTTCCCCAAGGGAACTGCACAGGTTTCTGCCTAACACTGGTGTACAGCGGTGGGATTTGTATTGAGTATACATTTTATTGTGCTTTAGATACCTTAGTGCAACTAACCACAAAGCTTAGCACTGAAAAAGTAAAACCTCTAACATGTCAGTTATAGAAAGCTATAGTCAAGAGTCCCTTGCAGCCAAAACTGCTGATTGTTTAAGAGTGCTCTGTAAACATAAGGATCTCCTGACTAAGGGCAAGAAAATGGAGCTGATTGAAAGATTGTTAGCTAACCAAAGTCTGGGTGATGGTTCAGAGGAACCTACCACTCCAGCGACTGTAGATGACAGTGTTGAAGTTAACATGGAGCAAAATGTTGATGGTTCTGAGGAAGAGTCAGAAGAGGAGGGTGAGGCTGTTGTAACTGTCCCCCCTAGGCCTCTGCCTGCTCTACCTGCTGTGCCTACTGGACCTTTACCAGGTCCCACATTTAGTCCTCAGTACTTTGAACTAGAGAAAATGAAGCTAGAATTGGAGTATAAGAAACTTAATGCTCAAACTGACAAAGAACTAAGGCTAAGGGAAATGGAGCTCAAGTATGACTTAGAAATGAAGAAATTATCTGTTGAGAATGTTTCTCTCTCTGGCTCCTCTAGAAGTTCCAGTCCTAAAAGACCCCGGATGCCTAAAGAATTGGTTGGTATGTATGAGCCTAAGTTGGATGTGTTGGATTGGTTGTCTCTGTTTGAATATAATCATGGGCTCCAGAACATCACAGGAAATGACTTACTCACCTGGTTGTTCTCTAGGCTTCCCCCTGTTGCAACTGATGTGGTAATGGAGATGGGGGAGGAGGATAGGAAGGACTATGAATGTGTGAAACTAGCTTTGATAGCTAGGTTTGGGAAGACCCCTTCCCAGTATCTTAAGAGGTTTAGGAGCCTCAAAAAGCATGATGGTACCCCTTGGGCTACCTGGGTGAGTGAATGTTTGAAAAACTTAGAGGGATGGATTAAGGGTTACAAGGTGAACACTTATGAAGGTATGAAGAATTTGTTTATGTTGGAGACTATTTATGATGCCTGCTCTCCTGAGCTCAGACAACACTTGGCTGATTCCAAGGAATTAGATTCCCGGAGACTAGCTAAGGCTGCTGACTTGTGGGTTGCCAACAGGGCCACTCACAAGGATTCTGGGGTAACTCAGAAGAAGGATGGGGAGAAACAGCCTAAAAAAGACTCCAAAGAGAATTCTAATAATTCCTATCCCAAAGAGGGCCCCAAACCACAAAATAACCAGGGTAAGCCACATGGGAAACCTAGTCAGGCTACTGTACCTTCTGGCCACAAGCCAGAAGGAGGTCAGAACAAGCCACCCTTCCAGAGAGCATTTGGACAATGCTATGTCTGTCAGGGTACTGACCATATCAAAGGAGATCCCAAGTGCAAGGGTAAACCTGCAGGGATCAGCACAGTCTCCTTAGCCTTCACTCCTGAGGATGAAGTACAGATGGCTAGTGCCCACTTTGAACTCTTTGCTGAAGAACCCTTGGGTCTTCAAGCAACTGTAAACTTAGAGCCTATGGGTCTGGTTAGTCCCCAGAATAGGGTTGTGTATAACTCCCTACCTGTTAACTCTAAGGTGTATTATGTGGACAGTGTTCTTGTCAATGGCCAGGATACTCCTGCCAGGAGAGACACTGGGGCCAGCAGAACAGTAGTGGATGAAAGCTTCTTTCAACCTGAGGATGTGGCCAAAGCACCCAAAGGTCCCACTAAGATGTCTGGAGGCCCTGTCCAAATGGTTCCTATTCTACCAGCCCTCATTCAGTGTAACAACATGACAGTGAGGATCCCTGTCAGTGTTCAGACTGAGGTACCTGGGAAGGTCCTGTTGGGGAATGACCTAAGAACTCTAGGAGTAGTGTCACATACCCCCAGGCCTCCCAGTATGGAGAAGCAGAACTTAACCAAATTGGCTAGACAGGCTACCTTGAAGGACCCTTCTAAGCCTGTGGGACCCTCTACTGAGAACCCCACTACAAGCCCTGGTGTTAGTAAGTTGACCTCTAACCCAGGCACATTTCAGGATAGTATGCTAGGAACATGGGTGCCCCAACCAAGCTCCATCATTGTTCCCCTAGTCTCAGAGTCTCTGACTCCCCCTGCTTCTGAGGAAGAGGTGGATAGACCAACTAGGCCCCTATCTGGACCTGAGAGAACTGGTAATTCTCAGTGCTGGTGGAAAACCAGAAAAGAAAAGTCTAAGGCCAAAAACCTTCAGACTGTTGGACCTTCTACTGAAGACCCCAACTCAAATCCTAATATTAGGGGGGAAACTCCTAAAATAGGTAAGGGTAGATCTAAGAGGAAGGGGAAGCAGGTACATTGCCTAACCCCAACCCCTCCAACCAAGAGGCCTAAGACCCAACCTGCTCCCACAAGAGAGGTGGTGAGGAACCTTGGAGGCCCCTCTAGATCTAAGGGAATCCTTTATAAGGACCCCTTGAAAAAGCCTAACATAGGTTCAGAAGTTGTACCAACTTCTGAGGGACTGGTCAACCAGATCCCCTATAACAAAAAGACTGATGTTCCTCAAAGGGTCTGTAGGTCCGTTAGCTTGCAGAAGAAAACCTTTGAGTTCTCCATTGAACATAGGTCAAGGTGTCACCATCAAAATGCTGATGGACTCTCTAGGATGTATATCATCGACTAGAGGTATGAGGTTCATCCAGGAGTGGATTAAATCCTCCTGTCCCTTAGTCTGGGGGGGGCGAGTGTTAGGGAGAATTCTCTGTTTAGGCTGAATTTCCCTACCTAGTGAGTCCCCCAGCAGCTTTGCTGGATTTCTGGGGTTTAATTTTTTTCTCCTGCCAAGAGTGAGACTCTTTTACCCTCACTCTTGGACATGTTGAAGTGTGTTTTCTTGGTTAAACCTTGTGTTGAATGGGCTATGGGGTCTTTTACTCCATAGGGCCTCATGTATTTTTGTGATGTGGGTCACACAGCACCCTCTGTGCCGTGACCCAGGGGTGTCCTAGGGACTCCCCAACATAGACTCCATACCCTGGGACTGACTACTGTCTCCCAGGGCATGTAAAGTCACCAAAGACTTTGCTAGTCTTGAATCCTGAACAGAACCAGTACAAACCATCATATTGTGGACGTACTGGCTGGGGCAATTCGATTGCCCCAGGGTCTGTTAGTCGAGGGGGCACGTCTCCGTCCCCCCTGATCGAGTTTTGGCTGGTGGCAGTGGAAACTACTTTTTATATTCGACCGCGAATATTTCCCTATGGGATTTCCCATTGTTTTAGGCTAACACATTTAATTATTTATTTACGGTAGCCTTAAACATACCGCCGGTTTATATATTTATTTTTATAACTCCGGTTGGGACTTTTTGCCAAAACTTGATTCTAAAATGGCGTTGGTGTTCGCCTCTGTAACTCTGACCCAAAGTGGAGCCCTTTGTTCCACTTTTGGCGGGCTTCTCCACAGAAGCCCTCCAAAGTGGTGCCACTCTGTCTGGGGTACTTAGGAGGGGTGGAGGGGGATTTAGGCACCCTGGACTGAGTTACCTTGGTAACTCAAGTCGCACTCCGTCCTGATTGGCCCAAGTGGTGAGCCGCCCGGCTCACCACTTAGCATGGTTGAGTGACAGCTAGGCTGGGTGAATGGGGGTTTGCTGCATAAAAGCAGGGCTTTGGGGACTGGGACTTCAGAAGTCGCCACAGGACCAAGAATCCGACGAGGGAAGAGCTGAGCCGACCTGCTTCGACGACACCACCCGGTGGAGCCCTGCTGAACCGTCTCACCACTTTTTCCCGACGACCGAGGAGAACTCTTAACGGAGTGGCTCCTTCCCTTGACTGGTGGGGACAACCAGTTTTCGCCTTCTTTCCGTTCTTTGAGGTATCTCGTGGCCGCCTTGCCTGAGCCAAGCACCCCGGCAACCGGAATACCACACTTTACCCCCATACCGCGAAAGTCGGCACCAACCCTTTAACCGGAGGACTCCGCGGCTGGTTTCTTCCCGGGCAGTGCAACGACCCTCTTCTTCTGCTCTTCAGCGAGAACTTCTTCTCCCCTGACCGACGTCGAGCCCTGCTGCCACTGCCTGGAACAACTGCCACCGCTGGAGGATCCTTTCCGCTTAAGGTACTGTGTTCTGCCTGGCTTCCCTTGCTACCGACTGTACGGGGTAGATTTAGTCCCCGGCTTTCGAACCTGGGAGTGCCTGGGACACTTTGGCTAAACTTTCTGAGCCACTCTAACCTCTTTTTGACTCTTTGCAAGACTTTGAATCTCTAACTAACAGTGTGATCTTGGGCACATTTTCGCTCCGGCTACTCTAAGAGTGGGCCCTGCCTAGTGACTTTTGCTCACCTGTGACTTTATTCTTCTTTAAGCCTATTGCAAGTGCTCTGGACCTTAGAGTGGTGTGTCTAACCCATTTCTGCTTTTTCTCTCCCTTTCTTGGAAACTACTAGAGTGTCATCTAACGTTAAGCACTCACCTCTGTTTTAATTAAGTGGTGTTTACCTAGAGTTGTCTAGATAGGAGAAAGGATTGAATCTACTTTCATTATAACTGTGTTGAAGTGCTTTTACTATATTTTTGCTAGAGTGTTTTTAACTTATGTGTATTTTAAATAAATAACTATATACTTTTGAAACCAAGCTCTGGTCAGTGTTTGCTTGTGCTATTGTGTTTTGGTACATATTGTGTATACTTTACATACTGCCTAACTCTTCTTGAGAGAAGTCTGACTGCTCAGCCACAGCTACCAGGTAAATCTGGGTGGTACAGACTGCTACCAAAGGGGTTTACTGCTCTACCTGTAGTCTTAAATCTTTTGCAGTGTTCCCCAAGGGAACTGCACAGGTTTCTGCCTAACAACCACCTAAACCAGAAAACTCTGGAGGACTGCCCTACCAAACCGGGCATCCTGGCCCACAAGGGAATCCAAGCAACAATGCATAGCAAACGTGTGCAAAGACGCCCATGTTGCCAACTGGCAAATGTCCAGGGCAGAGGTAGCAGCCACTCCTCTAGTAGAATGAGCTCTGAGACCCACCAGGCACATCTTTTCCATCCAGATTGTAGCATTCTGAGATGCAGAGAATGATCCACCTAGACAGGGTTTGTTTGGTCACAGCCGTACCAGCCTAACCAATTAATAGCTTGTCATCCTTCCCAACCTCTCTAGTACGAGACATAGAACTTAAGGGCCTGTACCCGGTCCAGCTGATGGAAACAGTCCTCTGCCTTAGAAGGGTGAGGCGGAGGACAAAACAGAGGAAGATGGCTCTTCTGAGAGATCTGGAAATCCGAGACCACCTTTGGCAGAAAGGAAGGCATCAATCTCAACGTCACCTTCGCTTTAGAAAAACCAAATAGGGAGGTAATATAGACAACCCCTAGAGCTCAGTCACCCGTCTCACGGAAGTGATGGAAACCAGGAAAATCGCCTTAATGGTGAGTAGCCGAACAGAACCTGAAAGCAGATGCTCAAACAGAGCGCCTATAAGAAATATTAAACCAAAATATAATTCCCATGCCGGACCTACAAACTGGCGGGGAGGAAACGGGTTACACAAACCCCACAAAAACTGCATAAGAATGGGGATTACGAAGAAAGTGCCCTGCTCTGGGAACCTCTTGAAAACCAAAATAGCGGTGACACAACCCTTCACAGTGCCAACCTGCAGGCCTGCCTGGGCCAAAGAAAGCAGAACATTTAACACAGGGAATAGAAGAAAAGGAACAAGTCACTTACCTGTAACTGTTGTTCTCCAGCATGGGTCTGGCATGGATTCACATGCTCAATATTCCCCGTCGTCAGGCTGGGAATCATCGGTAAAGAAAAATCAGTATCAGTTTCTTTTCTGATCTGTCTTTCGTAGTAGTAACCAATCACTGATCTCTGCGTCATACTGACCACAGCCAATGACTGCATCTCCCTAAGCCCCGCCTCTGGCAGCCATCTGCAGATTTGGTAGCACGTGAAGTGGCAGTATGACCAAGTGAAGAACCGCAGAGGGGTAGGCGGGAGGGTTCGCATGTGAATCCATGCCAGACCCATGCTGGAGAACAACAGTTACAGGTAAGTAACTTGTTCTTTCTCCAGCATGGGGTCTGGCATGGATTCACATGCTCGTGAATATAAGAATACATAGCAGTACACACATGCACAACCATGGGAGGTGGCAAACAATTCAACATTAAGCATCTCTTACCTCCTCATCAGGCTCACCTTAAGCGAACAGGTCGCGCAGCACTGCTTGGCCGACCCTGGACTCCTCCCTGGATTCCCGATCGACGCAGTAGAATCTCGTGAAGGTGTGCGTCGACCTCCACGTAGCAGCCCTGCAGATGTCCAGCAGGGGCACCCCAGATAGGAACGCCGTAGTAGCAGCGATCGCTCTGGTCGAATGGGCTCTCGGACGGCCTGGCAGCGGTCGGTTAGCCAACCGGTGGCAGTGCATGATGCAGCCGCAGAGCCATCTGGAAATACAAGACTTCGAGAGAGCCTTCCCTTGATTCACAGGTCCAAAGTTCACAAACAGCTGTGATGTCCTCCGAAAACTCTTTGTGCGGTCAACGTAGAACTTCAGCGCTCTAGCCACATCCAGCGAGTGCAAAGTCCTCTCGGCCGGCGACGAAGGAGACGGGAAGAAAACAGGTAACACCAGGGGCTCGCTAAGATGGAAGTCTGATGGCACCTTGGGCATAAAGGAGGGGTGCGTCCTAAGCACCACCCTTGAGACAAGGAAAGTCAAGTACGGTGCTTTGCAGGATAGGGCCTGGATCTCTCCCACTCGTCGTGCGGAGGTAATGGCCACCAAGAATGTAGTCTTCGACAACACAAACTTCATCGGTGCGGAGTGCATCGGCTCGAATGGGGGCCCCCATGAGCCTGGTCAGCACCACGTTAAGTTCCCACGCCGGGGCCGGGGCCTTCACCGGCGGGAACGACCGGAACAGTCCTTTCATAAACTCTTTTACCAGTCTATGGGACCACAGGGACGTCCGTCCCGTGGTTCTGGTATATCTGGAGATTGCCGCCAGATGAATCTTAATGGAGGCATGGGCTAGCCCAGCCTTTGCCAGCGATAGCAGGTACGGCAGCACTTGAGGGGCCGTAATCCGTAGGAGGTTGATCTTCTGTGCTCGGCACCAGATAGAGAACCTCTTCTACTTGTGACCGTAGCATTTGAGAGTCGAGGACGCCCTGGCCTTTGCAAGAACCTCTCTGCAGTCGGCCGGTATATCGTACCCTCCAAACTCTAGCGCTGCAGGAGCCAAGCCTGCAGGTTCAGCGACGCCGGGTCGTGGTGGAAGATGGCGCCTCCTTCTCTGGAGAGAAGATCCGCATCCGCCGACAGCTTGATGGATGGGGACGTTGACAAGTCCAGAAGGTCCGGGAACCAGATCTGCCTCGGCCACGCCGGTGCGACGAGGATCATCCTGCACCGGGACCTCTTGAGCTGGTTGATGAGTCAAAGCAGCAACGGCAACGGAGGGAACGCATACAGGTATAGGCCGTCCCAGGGGAACGAGAACGCATCGCCCATGCTTCTCGGCTGGGGAAACCTGCTGGCGAACCTCTGGCACTGTTCCGAACAGGTCGATTTGGGGTTTGCCCCATCGTCGGAAGAGTTGATCCACCTGATCCTGGCGCAGCTCCCACTCGTGACACGCGCGCAGCTCCCTGCTGAGCGAGTCGGCAATGAAGTTTCTTTCTCCTGCCAGGTGGAAGGGAACCAGGCACATCCCCTGGGCGACCGCCCAGTGCCACAGATCCAGTGCCTCCTTGGATAGGGCTGGGGATCTGGTGCCCCCCTGCTTCCGTATGTAAAACATTGTCGTGGTGTTGTCCGTGAAGATCCGCACCACCTTGCCCTTGAGCGACGGGAGGAACGATTTGAGAGCCCAGAAAACGGCTCGGAGTTCCAGGATGTTGATGTGCAGGAACTTCTCCTCCGGGAGCCAGAGGCCTCTTGCGTGGAGATCTCCGGTGTGGGCGCCCCAACCTTCCAGGGAAGCGTCCGTCGTCACCGTCTCCTGGTACGCCGGCGTCTGAAAGTCCGTGCCCGCCATGAGGTGCGCTCGAACACCCCACCACTGAATCGCCCGCCGGAACACCTAGTTGAGGGGGACCCTGTCTTCGAAGGTGCCCGTCGCCTGCATCCAACGGGCGTCGAGATATTCTTGAAGAGGGCACATCCGTAGTCTGCAGAGGCGCACCAGGTAGATTCAAGAGGACATCATCCCCAGGAGGGACTTGATGGACCTCACCCTGGCCACGTCCGTGGCTAGCAGGCGCTGCACTTTGCCCAGAATGGTCTTCGTCCGTTCTTCCGACGGTGTCGCCAGGCGCCTCACTGTATCGAGCTTCGCTCCCAGAAACAGCGCCACCTGCGACGGCACCAGGTGGGACTTTGGGTAATTTATGGCGAATCCCAGGTCTGTGAGTAGCTGGACGGTCCTCGCAGTGTGTTCGACGGCGAGTTCCCTCGTCCTTGAGCGGATGAGCCAGTCGTCCAGGTAGGGGTAGATGTGAATCCCCTGCAGGCGCAGCCGCACCGCCACAGGTGCTAGGCACTTGGTAAAGACCCTGGGGGCCGACTTCAATCCGAACGGCAGCGCTCTGAATTGGTAGTGGCGTCCCTGGACGACGAACCTGAGGAACTTTTGGTGACTTTTGAGGATGGGAACGTAGAAGTATGCATCCTCCAGGTCCAGCCACAATAGAAAGTCACCTTCCTCCAGCTGTCCCTGCACGTGCTGGAGGGTGACCATCCTGAACTTTTGTGACCTGATGTATTTGTTCAAACCAAGGTCCAGGATGGGGCGCCAGCCGCCCGTCTTCTTCCTGACGAGGAAGTACCTTGAGTACACCCCAGAGCCTCTTCGGGACGAGCTCGATGGCGCCTTTCCTGAGCATCGCCCGTACTTCCAACAGCAGTTGCGGGATGTGATTTTCCTTCCTGGCCACAGGTGGGACATGAGGGCACTTCTTCAGGAATTCGAGAGTGTCCTCTTGCCAGGGTATCCAGCACCCAACGGTCGGTGGAGATGGACTTCCACACGCCGACGAACTTCGTCAGCCGGCCTCCCACCGGGGTGCTTCGTGGGGGCCCCGAGGCCACGGCCGGTTCAGTCCTGCTTGGTGGTGGTGGCCTTGCCGCCCTGGCCACCTTGCCGACGGCGGCGAGGCGCTCCCTGCTTGCCGCGACCCCTGTAGGCCTCCTGAGACAAGGAGCGTGCCGTCTGGCGGTAGGACGACGAGCCACCGCTGGATCCCTTAGAGGCCCCCTGTCTGCCTCCGGAGCTCCGAAAGGGCCGTCGTTGCTGAAGGGCTCCTAAGGCGCGGGCCGTCTCCGTGTCCGTCTTTATGGGCTTGGAGGGATTCGTCCACCGCCTTCCCGAACAAGTTGCTGCCGTCGAACGGCATGTCCAACACCCTGGTCTGGACGTCCTGACGGAAGTCGGTCGCCCGGAGCCAACCCTGTCGTCGTAGGCAAACTCCGTTGCCCAGCTGGCGGAACCTGGTATCGGCAATATCGGTTGCCACCGTTATGGTGTGGTCCGACGCCACCTCGTCTTCTTGAAGTATTTCCAGGGTCTCAGACCTCTTGTTGTCCGGTAGGAAGTCCAATATGGGGGTCAGCTTAAACCAGAGCTCCCTGTCGTAACGGGCCACGATCGCCAGGGCTTTGGCCGCTTTGATCGTCGTCGTCACCGCCGACGAAATGACCCGTCGCCCCATGGCGTCCAACTTCTTTCCCTCGCCGCCCGGAGGGGAATTCGACATTGAGGCTCCTGTCCCCGCCGCTTTCTTCTTCGCCGCCGCCGAGACGACCGAGTCTGGCGTTGGCTGGGCCCTGAGGCACAGGGGAGCGGTCTCGGGGACCCGGTACTTCTTCTCGTACCGGTCCCGTTTGGCTGGTGCCGTGGAGGGGTTCTTGAGTACCGACAGGCCCTCCTCCCAGATGTCATCGATTAGAGGCACCACGATGACAGTCTTCCTCTTGGCCTCCCGGGGCTGATAGAGGAAACCTTCCTTTTTCTGCTCCTCTGGGCAGAGCTGGAACAATTCGGACGCCCTAGCGATCATGGCGTGGAATGAGCCAATCTCGTCAGGCGGAGAGGCCCGTGCTACGGGAGACCCGTTTCGTCGTCGTCGCCCTCAGAACCTGTCGTCGAGCCCACCGCACCGTCATCTCCCGACTCGTTGGAGGATGAGGAGGGAACTGCAGGCCTTACGGGGGGGAGCGGAGGAGAGGGTTGGGTCCTCCGTCGTTTGGTCGGAGGACTTCCCGACGGGCCAGGTTGCGGGTCCTCCGGCCTGGGCCGTGGTAATCTCGTCCTTATCTCAGAGCATAAGGACTGGATCGCAAACAAAATGGCCGCCGAGCTATCCTGAGGCCTAGGTTCCGGCTGCGCCGGAAGGGAAGGCTGCTCTTCCTCACCATCGTCCTCTTCCTCGGTTATCTCCCGAGGATCTTCCTTGCGGGATCGAACCTTCTCGAATTGGACTTCGAGATTCCTCACGACCTCGGTCAGTTCCCCCTCCGAGGCGGACTCCGAGCTCGAGGAGGCTACCGTGCCCCCCCCCTTTTTCCATCACGGGGGCCATGACGATGGGCTGAAAAGAGGATTCCCTCCTTGGCGGCAGGGAAACTCTAGTCCCGGAGGCAGTCTCCGGTGGCGGGATCTCTGCCGGCTTGGCCAGAGTTGCCGCGATCGCCTCGATAGAGGCCTTTGCCTGCTGGGTAGGGGCCTTCACCACCTTAGGTGCGTCCTGGGCCTTCTCCTTATGGGGAGGGGCGACGCCTCCCTCCCCCTCTCCCGAGATCGGACGGGGCTTCTCCCGAAGCTTACCCAGGGTCTCAGACTTCCTCTTCCCCGAACCGGAGCGCTGGCTTGTGGTCGACGGTGCCGGGGAAGGTGCGTCCTGCCTGGCGACCGAAGAGCCCGACCTTTCGGCGCTCCCGGAGCCAGCGGACTCGCGGTGCTTGGCCTGGTGTTGGGCCCCCATCGCCGGGGCGCCCGCACAGGACTTAGAAGCCCGCTCTGACCCTTTCTTCTTCTCACCCGTTGAGCCCTTCTCCAACCAGCTGGCGAGACGGGATCGACGGTCCCTCATGGTCCGCTCCGACAAGTTCTTGCAGAACTGGCAGTCCTTCTCTACATGAGTCTTGTCCCCATGAAGACAGTAGAGGCATTGCGAATGTTCGTCCTCCTTAAACACATTCTGCAGCCCGCATCCAGAGCAGCTGCGCAACAGCTTGGGTCCGGGTGACAAACTCGCGTCCTGGGCCATCTTGAAGTAGGCCGTAAAACTTCTGGAATCCTCCAAGAGGTTGATTCGACGAAATCTTCACCCTTGAGGGGCGTAGGAAAATCCCACAACGGGTACCTGTTAACGGAAGTAGAAACGGTGGAGCTTGAGGCTCGATTAACCGAAAAAAAATGAAAATTCACCTGAAAAAGCGCGAAACACGCAGCAAAAGCTTGAGAGCTAAGCACGAGGACTCCCAACACTTGAACGTGCAGTAAAAATCTGAAGATGGCTGCCAGAGGCGGGGCTTAGGGAGATGCAGTCATTGGCTGTGGTCAGTATGACGCAGAGACCAGTGATTGGTTACTACTACGAAAGACAGATCAGAAACGAAACTGATACTGATTTTTCTTTACCGAGGATTCCCAGCCTGACGACGGGGAATATTCATGAGCATGTGAATCCATGCCAGACCCCATGCTGGAGAAGCTAAATAATCCAGGTCCCTCTCCCGACATCATATCGAAAAGGTACACCACCTGTGGCACCAATGGATTTCCAAGCAGGCCTCGGAGCTGAAAGGAGCACATCCAGGATGTCGTCCGACAAGTCCTGCTCCTTGTGTCTCTGCCTCTCAGTAAGCATGAAGATTCAAAATGCTGAGGTTCGAGTGGAAGATCTACCCCTCCGAATGACAGAGAAAGTCGACTCTACTTGGAAGGCGCTACGGAGGGCAGACTGATATTCTAGCAGCTCCGGATACCACGTTCTCTGGGCAATCAGGATCATCGTGATTCTGAACAATCGCAATCTCATGAGAACCAGCAGAATGACAGATCGTCCGGAAGGTATAAAGGCGGTTTAAAGTCCACTCTACTGTCAGAGCAACCCCCAGAGCTCCCGGACGTGGACATTCCCTGGAGCAGAAAAACTGGCACTTCCTGTTCACACTGGAAGCAAAGAGGTCCACCTGAGGAGTTCCCCAACAGAAGATCTCCAGAACTTCCTAACAGAGATCCCACTCAAGGGGGGCCAAAGTCTGTCTGCTCAAGGCATGCGCTATGACATTATCTCGTCTGGCCAGATGAGCTGCCGTCAGAGAGACACTGTTCTCCAGAAGTACAATCACATTGCTTCCCTGCACAGAGGCAAGGATCCACTACACCTCGTTGAGGTAGTGCATGGCCACTGGTTTGTCCGGCAAGATCAGCACATTCGGGTGTTTTACAGAGGGGAGGAAGCGACCAGGTCCAGCCTGAACGCGCTCAGCTCCAGCAAGATGAGGTGTTTTTAAGACTCTGTGGAAGACCACAGTCTGCTCACTGCTAGGTATGACCAGTGAGCGCCCAAACCAGTCAGAGATGTGTCTGTGACCACCATCACCTGGGGCCAAGGTTGGCAAAACAACGTGCCTCTCAGCAAGTTGTCTTGTATGGCCTACCACGCAAGATCCTGAGGCACCTGATCCGACATGTGGCCCTGAAACGGTAACTAACGGAGAAGCCACTGAAGCAATCTCATGTGCAGCATCGCCTCTGGCACTACTAGAGGCCATGAGACCCAGAAAATGCAGGAAGGCCAAGGCAGGACCTTTCCTTTGGATTGGAGGATATTGACCACCCAAAAAAATGTTCACCACTCGATCCTTGGGCCGGAAGGCCCTGCCCAGGCGAGTGTCCAAGGGTGCACTGACACTAGATCTGGGGAGTGAGCTCGGACCAGCCAATTGCCCAGGTAGGGAAAGACATGAATGCCCTCCCTCCTGAGGCGTACCAACACCAAATGTTAGAAGCTTGGTGAAAAGCCTGGGAGCCGAAGAAAGCCTGGCAGGACCCTGAATTGGTAATGATGTTGACCCACCACAACCTCAGGTACTTCCTGTGCCTTCGATGAATCGGCACATCGACGTAAGCTTCCTGAAGGTACAGGGAAACCAGCCAGTTTTGCAGATAGAGGGCTTTTCGAATCTGCACTAGAGAAACCATGTTGAACTTTTCCCTGCCCCAGAATAGGGTCAAGCCCTGTTCTCCTTTGGCACCAGAAAATAGGTGGAGTATCATCCCTTAACCAATTCTGAGCATGGAGCCAGCTCGATCATGCTTCTCACCAAAAGCTGACAAACCTCCTCCAACAAGATTGGGTCCAGAGACAAGGGGGTCGGCCCGAGGGTGATCCTGGGGACGCTGAAGGAATGGAAAGCAATATCCCTTTCAAATCACCTGTATGGCCCAAGCATCGGACGTGGTCTTCGACCATTCTGAGCTGAACAGAGAAAGCCCCCACAACACACCACATGTAAAGAATTGCAAAGCGCATCACTGCGTTTTGCCACCCTGGGGTGCGGTGGGGACAGCAGCTGCTGCAACGCCTCCTCACTGGGCACCACTTGCCTCTTAGGAAACGTCTTACTTGTCCTCTTCCCAGGGCAGACTGACCACAGCCTCTCGGGGCAAAGGCAGGGAAGGGACAAAAGCCCCTGCCCCGAGACAGCATCTGTGCAGAATGGCTGTTGCATTGCTAGTCCCAAAGACTTAGCAATCGCCTTGGACGAGTGAACCTTTTGGAGTGTGTAGTCAGCCTTAACTCCAAAAAGGTTATGGCCATCTAACAAAATATCCAACAGTCTGAACTGGATGTCAACCAAAAAGCCTGATGTTCTTAGCCTTCAGTGGCGTCTGATCACTGTGCTAATGGCTGTGGCCCTTCCTACACAGTCCTCTGTGTCAAGTCCCGACTGCAGCATCTGACGTGCCGCCTTTTTGCCGTCAGAGACCAAGGACTGGAAACCATCTCTCGCCCCTGCCTCTGGGACATATTTAGCAGCATTTGTCATGACCCACCAAAGTCTGAGGGAGAACTTTGCCATGGCACAAGTGGCATTTACAGCCCGCAGTGCAAGACTGCTCGACGCAAACACCTTTGTGCCCCCCTATGCTTCAAAGCTTACTTTCCCTGTCAGATGGATGAGATGGGAAGGTAGAGGTCTTTAAGCTAGCTGTCACGACCTGCACCACCAACTCACAGGCGAAGCATGGGGAGAAAGAAAGGCTGGATCTGACATAGATGTCAAACATCCTTGACAAGGTGTCCCCTATGGAGCGTGGCATATTCCTGCGAAGCCGAAAATTCTGGTGCCGGCACTGAGGCCGCAGCTCCTGAAGACTGGGCCTGTCAGTGCAGAGAGGCCTCCATCTCAGTCTGGTCTAGGCCTGAGCCATAGGTTCCCAGAGGCTACCCTGCCCATCATGACAGACCTGCTGGGACTCTGTGGTGACATAGCTGTAGCTGAAGGTGCTGTCGCCTGCACGACAGGCACTGAGGCTGGAGCCACCAGCACCTTGGCAAAGATGTCCAACAACTTTTTGCAGAAGCGCTCCCATTCCTCTGGCGTGGAAGACTGGGTAGTACAAGGTACCAGTGCCAGACGCTCAGTGGCTCTTCTTCGAAGACTATTCATGCCAGTGCAAGGGCTTACTCAGGGAGTGGGACCTCTTCCGATGCTGCTCCTTTTGGTCCTTTTCCTTGCGCAGAGCCGCCAGGTCCTCAGAGCGTCACTCCGCGCCATGCAACCTCAACCATGGGACCTTTTCCATTCGTCTTGTGAATCAAGGCAAATACCTCCTCTCCTGTGGGGCCTTCGGGTGCATGGACTGGCATGACACGCAATTCTGGGTGTCATGGTCCTCGTCCAAGCAACACAAACAAATCAGTTGCAGATTCGAGACCAGAATTTGCCAGGTGCAGATCTGAGACCAAAATTTGCCAGCAGCAGACTGCGCATGCCTTGGAGCTGGACGCCTTGGACGGAGTAGGCATGGCACACTTTAAAAGTAAGTAAACTAGTAAGCTCGAAGAGCGTGTTCTGATCAGCAAACAGAGTGCATGCGAAAAAGTAACTGAGGTAACGGGGCGCAGCTTTGCTATATATACTAGACCCAACGTCATATTCAGCGCAGAATGTGCAGAGGCGTCAAACGCAGCCACTACAGAGCCATGCTGTGCCCCCCTGGCAGCGGAAATGTTTCCAGAGAACAGCTGCGCTGGGATACAGATATCAATGAGGAATCAGTGGGAGGAAGGGAACCGTTAGAATCCCTGTTAGCACTTGGTGTGAAGGCATAATGAAGAAAGACAACAGATTCAATTTTCTAAGTAAAAGCTTTATTTTACTTAAATGTCAGGATGGAGTATGGCCTGACCTGCCTTATGCTAACATGGGATTTCCCTACCTAAAGAAAACTAAGGAAAGTCTTTGTCAGTAAGTTAAAAAAAATGTGTGTGCAAAACCTATACTTTCCCTCACAACTTAATGTGTAGGGATGTCAGCAGCAAAAGAAATAGCGTTCAGAAATAAAGTTCTGAGCTTCTTCCAGCTATATGATATGATATATAGCATTTATAACGCGCCTATATACAAGTGTTTCAAGGTGCGACGAGGCAAGGGAGGGGAAACGAGGAAGACAGAGACAGCGATCTTACTAGGCCAGGTGACTGAGATCGCGCAAGTGCAGGGGAGGGGGGGGAATGGAAAAGTGCAGGGCTAAAGGGGGAGGGGTCAGTGCAGTACATAGGTTAACAGTTAAATAAATAAAGACCATAAATAAAAAGTGCCGACATCAGGTGTCAAGTACTGGTAGGGGGCTGTAGGGATACAGAAACAGTCACTGAGTGCAAGGGTTGCCAGGGGGGCAGTGCAGGTGTGCAACTGGCTGGGAGGGAACCTGGAACCAAGGTCAGAAGGTAGCCAGGTAACCAGTGCAGTTTCAGCCATGAGATCACAAGGGGAGAGGCGGAGAGAAAGCATGCAAAGAGGAAGGTCTTGAGGTGTTTCCGAAACCGGAGATGGTTCTCCTCAAATTCCAGTGAGACTGGGAGGCTGTTCCAGAGGGAGGTCCCAGCAGGAGATAGAGATCTACCACCAACTCATTGCTTGGAAAAGCGACTGACCCTTGAGGGAGTTCGAGGCGGATGGGCGAAGAGCTCGAGAAGGAAGATATTTAGGAAGAGAGAGTTGAAGGTATTTAAGCCCTAGACCCAAGAGGGCCTTGTGGACAATAAATAGGGTTTTGAACTTAACTCTTGCCGTCACTGGGAGCCAGTGCAGAGATTTCAGTCCTGGAGAGATACTATCCAAAGGCTTGAGGCCAAGGACAAGTCTCGCAGTCCTGTTTTGGATGAGTTGCAGTGACAGATTTAGAAAGAGGCTGTTGCAGTAGTCCAACCTAGAGAGGACCAGAGCTCTGTAGATGGTGAGCTTCTGGGGTAGGGAGAGGAAAGGAAGAATACCTCTGAGGAGGTGCAGCTGGTAGTATGATTTCTTAGAGAAGTCATAGATGTGAGTAGAGAAGGAAAGTGAGGAGTCGAAGATGACCGCAAGGTTTTTAGCCTCGCAGTTGGGAGCAGGAAGAGTGCCAAGAGAGGCCGGCCGCAGTGCCAGGAAAGGAGGGAGCAGGTGTGCAGATTAGGAGAATCTCGGTCTTACTGGCATTAAGGCAGAGATCATTGGTGGCACGCCACTACTGGATAGCAGACAGTCAGAGATGAGAGAAGGAGAGGAGTTGGCGGAAGGGAGCCTGAAAATGAGTTGAGTGTCATCTGCATAGCACTGAAAGTTGGGGCAGAGAGCGGCAATGCAGCGGGCAAGAGGTGCCAGGCATTGGTTGAACAGCCAGGGAGAGAGGTTAGACCCCTGGGGAACATCACAAGTAGAGATAGAGGAGAGGAAGGATCCAAGTTGGACCTGGGAGGGGCGACCGCAGAGGAAAGAAATCAGCCAAGCCAGGGCCTGATCGGTGATACTCAGGTTATCACAGAGACGATTGAGCAGGATGGGATGTTTGACCGTGTCAAAAGCAGAAGAGAGATCAAGTAAGATGAGGACAGGGGGTGTTGGAACCAAGGTTGAAGAGCAGGTCTTGACGGGTGTTCAGGAGAACAGCTTCTGGCAGCCCTGAAGCCAGACTGATGGTTATGGAGACAACCAACAGATTCAGTGTTAAGATTAAGCTGGGAGATGGCCAGCTTTTCAAGGAGTTTGCCTAGGAAAGGAGTGATGGAGATTGGGCGATAGTTAGCCGGACAGGAAGGGTCGGCAGGGGGTTTCTTAAGAAGATGGTGCACAAGGGAGTGTTGGGGGGGCGGGGTAGGGCAACTCCAGTGGTAAAGGAGTGGTAGCAGAGGTCAGCCAGAGAAGTAGCCAGTGTGTCAATGTGGTTCTTGATGGTTTTGGAGGAACATGGGTGAACCTGTTTTGATGAGACTTTCATAGAGCGGACTTGTCTAGAAACCTTGTCTGGGGAGACCAGGGGAAAGGCGGATAAGGAGGGAGGAGAGGTGGCAGAAGAGGACGGGCCAGGGGAAGAACAGGGAGTGGAGGGAGGAGGGAGAAAAGGGAGAGAGGGCACTATGTCCTGAGTTTTATAGATGAAATGAGAAGCCAGGGCCATACAGAGGGCCTGGGAGGGGAAAGGATATGTAGAGACAGCAGCAGGACTGGCCAGCTCCTTGCAGATTTTAAAGAGCTTGGCCGAGTTGTTAGATGCCGCAGAGACGCAGGCTTGGATGTGGGCTCTCTTCTTGGTGCGGACAGAGAGCCAGTATTGCCTTTGGAGCAGGCAGCAGGTCAGTTTGTCAGAGGATGTACCGGAAGCACACCATTTCCTCACAGCCACCCTGCATTTGCTTTTGAGGGTAACAAGGTCGGAGTCGTACCAAGAGTTGCACTTGGCTTTGGGCTTCAAGCGGATCCTCATGACAGGGGCAAGAACATTGGGAGTATCAGATATGGCAGAGTTGAGCATGGCAAGGGCTGTGTTAGGGTGCGAGTCAGCCAAAGCTCTTTGCTTATACTCAGCTTCCCATTTCCCCCGAGGTTCAGAACAGTTCCAAAAGGTCTCTGGGTTCCCATCCCTAAGGGTTCAGCTCAGTTCAGTTCACAAAGTCTCAGGGTTCCCTTTCCCAAGAGTGCCAATCTTTCAGCTTGAATAAAGGACAACACCAATTCAGATATTCTAGCCCCAATTCCGCAAACAATACCAATTTCAAATCTTCTTGGCCATCAAGGCTTTTCTCGATTTGAGGTCTCAGGGTTCCCTTGCTCAAGAGTTCAAATTTCCAGCTTTCAAAAAGAAAACCAAATAGCAGTTCAAATCTTCTAGCAAAAAAAAAAAAGTTTCAGGGTTCCCTTCTCCAAGAACTCTGCTCCTTCATCTTCCAAAACCAACATCGGTTCAAATCCTTGATCAGCCAGTGTGATGCTGGAAATGACTTGTGGAGGGACAGGGCCTCCCAACCCTAGTTCTACCACTTCTCTGTGTGTGATTCCTCTATGTGCTCTGTCCCCGAGGTCCAGCCTGGACCTCTGACAGTGCATCTCTTCATTTTATCATTTTGTGAACACCACTTATGCGATACCCTTATGGCACCCATGAGTGGGGTACACACTTGTACCACTTATGTGTGTTTTTGGGCACCTGTGTGTTACACACAGAGCAGGGTATGGGCTGGTGGCAGCTACATGCTGACTTGGCAGTGGCTCTGAGTATCCTCCATTTTGGGATGCCCAGTCATTGCCATAGAAATCAGTGGATTCCTGACAGAAGGCAAGATGCCCCCTGTGGCCTCTTGGTTCCTATTGCCTTTTGCATTGTTTCCCAAAGTCCTGGGAAGCCCTGACTCGGCCCCTTCCTACTGAATGGCTGTTGGGTGGAAACACCATGTATGTCTCTGTTGTTCCTTTTCCCCCTGACTGGCTTTTGGGTGGAAATACCATATATGGATCTTTTGCTGCCTCCTGTCAGACTGACTGGAGCCTTCCCAGGTGTTGTGTGTTGGGGGTACACCCTAGGGGTGGGACCTGTGGGAATAGAGTTGGGAGTAAACTCAAATTCTCTGTTGTGGGTGTCTGGTTTCTGTGTGTGTGACACAATGAATGAGACAGCCCTGGCTCAAACTGACATGAATACAGTGTAGTGTGCTGAAAGGCTGGATACTTGCACCAATCCACATTCCTTTGTTATGGGTGTCAGGGCGGAGTGAATGGCCTAAACGCCAGTGATCATACGGGAAGGTGTGTACCAACAGGAAGAACTGCGTACTTTAACAGTGGGAAAAGTCACTGTAGACTACTGTGAACAGACCACCCTTCAAAAGATGTGTATAACTAGCACCTAATATGGTGTCCTTGTGCCGACCTTCTTCAGGAGGGACAGCCAGCAACTTGTGTTCATTAATAACAATTTCAATGTCTTTATTTGTAAAGCGCGCCTTGCCCACGGGCATCTGGGCGCATATCTTATGAAAGGTTACAGCAGACATGTAATAGAATTGCATGGAGTACATCAAGATATAGGGCCTCAGTAGGAGTCAGTCAGTCCGGAAATAACGGTGGCGGTAAACCCACAGCCACTGTTGTTTCTGGACTGGCTGATCACGAGTTCTGCAGGCGGGAGGTGTCATTCCTGCCAGGTCTGACCTGGCGGGTTTAACACCACCCGCCTATAGGCCGACGCGGAAACACCAGCACCATCACAAGATGGTGCCGGTGTTTCCACTTCCCCATTCCCATGGAGTCCCATGGGACTTCATGGGAATGGGGATTTACCGAATTCCGCCTCCGGAATTACCGGGTCACCGGGGTTGTAATGCCCCAGTGATTCCAGGAATCACAGAGGCGGAATGGTAATACGAGTCCGGCGGTAACCTGCCGGTTTTTCCGGCTCAGTTACTGCTGGCCTCGTAATGAGGCCCATAGTCTCTTATTTAAAATATACAGAGGTAGGTATAAACATGTCACATGCAGGGTGGCTAAGTTAGTTAGCAGTACAGAAATGGAACAGGAAACCATGCTAGTTGTCACTGTTCATGAGCCACAGTTTGGTGTTGCGTTTGAAGGCGTACGTGGAGGGTTCAGTCCTGAGTGTGGGAGGCAGTGTGTTCCATAGTTTGGTTGCTAGTACAAGGAAGCTGCAGCCAACAGCGTTCTGTCGCTTGAACTTGGGGAGGGTCAGACAATTGGCTTGTGAAGATCTCTGCGGTCGAATGGAAGTGTGAGGTGCAAATCGATTGGAGAGATAAGTTGGAGCCTGGTTGGAGAGACACTTGTGGGTAAGTGTCAGGGTTTTTAGAGAGATTCCTTGGGCTACTGTGAGCCAACTCAAGTTGCGTCTGGCGGCTGAGATGTGGTTGTTTCTGGGGATGTTGAGAGCTGCCCTAATGGCATTGTTTTGGGGGACTTGCAGCTTATTAAGGTTCCTTTGGCTGGTGCCCAAGTAGAGTGCGTTGCAGTAGTCGATCTTGGACATGACAAGGGTTCTGGCTAAGATGACGCAGTTAGCAGTGGAGAGAAAGGGGCGGCAAGCAGTAATCAGTTTGCATATGTAGACAGAGGCAGATTTGACTGAGTTGGTTTGTCTGGAGAGGGACAGAGTGGAGTCAAGGGTTTTGGTGTCTTTAGATACCTTGATGATGTTGCCGTAAATGGTGAAGGACTTGAACGCAGGATCAAGTTTACTGAGGTGGTAGTGCGAGCCGAGGATGAGGAGCTAAGTCTTATCATTAAGACATAGCTCGTGTTGAGCCATCCAGGCTTGTATGACACATAGTAATATGTCCTTGTGACGGCTCTCTGATCTACAGGAGCTAAAACATACTGTGCTAGATATTTAGCATTTGTGTAGAGTTCCCATATTTTATTCTTTATCACAGGAAAAATAAATGTTTTGTTATAACAATATATATATATATATATATACACATATACATACACACAAAGTTAATCAAGCAAACCTAAAGTCAAAATCAAGAGTTTGAAAGACAGAAGGAAATGAGAATTGGAAATTCAAAGCAAATGTAACTGGTATCCAAAGCATAACAGTTTTTTATCAAAACCAAAAGCAGGTTGCAAAAAGACTGCCTGAATCATACAGTATATTCCGACCAGGACCTAATTTGTGCACAGCCACTCTCTCATTATGTCTGTATAAATCATTCATATGAGGTTGAGAGATTTGTCCTATTGGTTGAGAGAATTGAAATCCAATAAGGAAGCAATTGTTATGGACAAAGTATTTTAGGATGCTCCTGTTTGATAGGTCTCAATGTTAGTTGAATCAACTCTGAATGCTTGATTGGCTGGCTGCCAGTATGAATGCCCTACTGTGTGATTGGCGGACAGAGCCTGGCTCAGCCAGAGTGAATGAGGGACAGATGTATATATCTGGGGACCTCTAACTTACCAATTTGTTCAGTAGCTGAAGTCAAAGCTTGGCAAGAAGAAGCAGTACCATGAAGTCCAGCTGGAAGAGACGTCTGCTGCTGCATTCCTTCAACAATCCAAAAGCTGTTGTGTCTCCCAAAGACCTATCCAGAGAGAACCTGCAAAGGAGACCTCTCCCCAAGCTACGAGAGACCACTGTGCAAAGCTGCTACTCTTCATCTAAGTGTTCTGGAAGCCATTCCTGGTTACCTGCCGTCCACAGGAGGGGTCTTCGAAGTCTGGAAGAGGAGTGCCAGACATCTCGAGCCAGAGAAGTCCATTGGTGTCGCTCAGGGTCCAGAGGTGCGTTTCGTGACCGCTGGAAGCCGTTGCTGTCTACTGCCTGGAAGAGGGGGTACCCTGGCATAGTGCTGCTGGACACACACACAGGTGCGAAAGTTCCAAACTGCCTAAGAACATTTGAAAGGACATCCTTGCAGTCACCACTAACCACTTTTTCCCACTGGAGAGCGCCCAGAGTCGGTGAGTACAGTGGAAAGTCTGCCGGTGGCTTTCACGCTACCAGAAGCCAACAAAGATTTCCGGAGGGTCCAGACTTGGTGAGGGTCCGAGGTGCACTCCCAGTGGTCGAGTTCAGGTTGCCAGAAGCCGTCCAGAGGGCCGTGCTGCAACACCGAAGAACCTAAAGACGGAATACCGCGATATTCTGAAACATCAAAAGTGACCCATACATTTGCCGCTGCCCATCATCATCAAAGGTTACCAGGTGTCTTATCTTCATTCACCAAGCCTTTAAGGAGACCACAGCAAGTTTCATCTTACCAGGACTTCTTCAGTCGGAGAAATCATCGACCAAATGAGAGCACTGCGACAAGCACAACTGCTGCCTTTCCGAAAGACTTTGGTTCCTTTTTCTTCTTGGACTCAGCAGCCCAGTGGCACCCTCTTCCAATGGGGGTCCATCCTTGGAGGGAATCGTCGAGTAAAGCCACAAAACTCTGCCACTTCGCCTGCCAAGGCACCAAAGGTACTGTGACGAGGAAGAGCCTCTTCTAGCATCATGAGTAGTCCAGGGGTCCCACAGTAGTCTTGGATGCTGTTCTCCTGCAGCCCCTCAGAAACTTTTGAAAGAAAAGCGCAAAGTTATTGAACAATATTGGACTGGGCTGTAAAAAACAACATAAGTTACTCCCTAACTCTTCTAATACAGGTTGCCCAGGTGGGGGGATACTCACTCTGAATTATTTATCTAAGCTAAATAAAGTATTCTGACAATGTTCACACCGAACCTGCCTTTCTTCCTTATTCTATGCTGTTACACCCAACTTAAGAATCCATCTGCCCATTTAAAACTGTCTGCAGTTATTGCATCTATTACTGGTTTAAGTATTGTGTGGTACCACAGAGTGTATATATTTACCATTCTTTGAATAAGTATTCCAAGTACAAAGTGTTATTATTGATGTGTATATATTCCTGAACTCTTATTTTATATAAAGAAGCTGTTTTATCACCTAACAGTGTGTGGACAGTCCTTTGTGGGAAGTTTGGGGATTCACTGTACTTATCCTGCCTTCATCACCTCCTGAAAGCTTAAGCCTGGCTGCTTGTCCATAGCTATCAAATTGACAGCCTTGCTGGGGTTATTCTGTGCCTTTACCCTACCATATAGGGGGCAGAAGTACAGATACCCCTTCCAGTATTTGCAACCAGGTTTTTCAACAGTTCACATAGATTGTTCTCTTTCTGCAAGTACCATTCTCCCGTGTAACTGTTGCAAAATGCAAGCTTCTTTATTTTTGCTTTTCTTTGCTGTCCAATTCGGGGTCACTCGGTCTAGGCGCAGTTGTCCGACCACACAGTCCACCCATTACAGGTCACACAACTGATAAGCCTATGCACTTTGTTACGAGTCTGTATTCTTCAGGTATTTACCAGCACAGGTGTACTATCTAAACTTGCAATTCTTTGGACCCCTGTATCTTGTGCCAATACTAATTTCACATTCTTCTTGGCAATCTTTTTGAATTTGCCAAAAACATGCACCTCACATGATTCACTCTGTGGTGTTCACGGCTTTTAACCAGCTTGCTTTCACTTCATTTATAAGTACTCATCACTTGTTTTTGTCTTGTGTTGTTTTCAAATAGGCTCATCATATCTTTCAGTTATTTTGGTATTCAATAATGTTTATTGCAACTTCCAACAGTATTTGCAATACCTTGCAGCTTGTTCGGTATTCAAAAACAATTGGTTCGGCCTCTCATAGTACTTGTAATACTTTTCAGTTAATTTGGCATTCAGGCATGCTTGTTCCAGGCCCCAGCCTGAGTCTTCCCATCTTTGCACTGACTGGTTTGCAGCCACTCCTTTGGGCTTCTCTGTTCGACTTCCCGGCTTCTGTTTGCCCTGCCTTTACCTCACAGGAGCCACAGTGAGCAGCGCTCGCCATACTCTGCAGCGCCTAGCTCCAGTCTTCCCCAGTGGGAGCTACTGAGAGCACCTCTCGCTCTCTCAGAGACCAGTTGCGATCGGGAGGCTTTCGTGCCCCACAGCTCCTGCTATGGACACTGGGCAGGGAGGACAGCAGGATTCTCGACCCTTCCATGGCCAGCCTTGGCCCCAACGTCTCTCTCGCACTGCTGCTCAGCATGGCTTCCCTCACGCCGTTTCATCTCCAGACCGCTACGCTTCTACAAGCCGAGTTCTTTTCTCCAGGCCGTCTCTCCCTCTCTGATGGGCGCTCACCATTATTTTACACCTCAGACTTGCCAAATGATTGCAGGTCTGAGCCATTCACTCCAATTGCTTGACCACTTTGAAACCTATTAACTGGACATGCCTGGCTATTATCATTGAACTCCTCCAAAGCCCTCTTCCTTGTCACAGTACCAAAGTGGTGTGAATGAAAGGAAGTGTGCATAACTCCCAATTGTTTCCTCCTTCTCACAGTCTTAAAGTGAAATGGTTGTGGGACATTTTGGGTGGAAGAAAGGGACAGAGACTGATGGTAGCCTACAAAGGCAGAGGGAATATAGGGTTCGTTTTGACAAGGGAAAGGGTGATACCATGTCTCACCCAAAGACGTCCTCTCCCCACTCTCCAAGTCTCCTCTACCCAGGTGATCTGCCCTTGCATATCCACCTCCAGGGTCGGGATTCAATAGCAATGACCTTTCCCGGAGAGGACGACGTGAGGACGCCCTCAGGTTCTTCAAAAAGGTCAGATATGATGCCCTGAAATTTGGACCAGTGGCAGCGCAGCAGCACTTAAAAGAACAACCCCTGTGGCATTAAGAAAGATGGAGTAAGTTATGAGGTTCAGGAGTCAGAAAAAGACTGAGGCAGTCATTCTGGGCTGTGTCTGAAACAGCTGGACCCTCTGATGGAAGTTCGAAACAGTCCTTGGGGCAAGGGGAGGAGAGGAGAGGGGAAGTACTGAACAAGCAAGAGTCCATTAACATCCCAATGAATCGAAGAGGTAGTGTGTGACTTTTTGATATTGCGGGAAAAGTCTAGCCTGCGGAGCAGATGACATGTGGAATAGGTTCCCAAGACACAATGTGGGGAGTAGATCCATATAAGTGTCTTCCAGGAAAAAACAAATCAAATCTGCAGATACCATAAAAGCCTTTTTAAATGAAAGTTTAAGTGCATCACAACCAAGAAGCAAGGCTTCCTTGCATGCAGAATTTATGTAGGTGTCAGCAAACATAGAAGCAGCATGAAACACTGGTTCACGGCCTGCTCCACCACTGGGAAAATGGAATAGGCAGCTAGCTCCAAACTGACATAAGGGAGGCAGCAATTTGGCCCCTCCACTGCTAGAAGCTTGGTAAAAAAAAAACCTGGTGGCCCAGGTGGGACCAAAGGGAAATACCACGACTTGTTTGTGGCTGTCCCCTACTTTAAATCCCAAGTTCTTCCGGTGCTTCAGATGTACATACACATGGAAGAAGGCAGCCTTGAGGTTCAGGAATGTCAGTGCCGGAGATCGATAAGACTGCAAGATTTAGGAAGGGTATACATTTTTGGGAAAATGTCCAATGCGCTGGTACAGTTTTAGCAGTCACAGTTTTAGAATGGGCCCGGGGGGAGGGGGGAATTTGTCCTTTGTTTACCAGAAAATAATAGGACTACCACACCCTCAACCACTCACTGTTTTCAGTGGAGGCACCTGCTCTATGGCAGCCTTTCACAAGAGTATAAAAACTTCCCCAAGAAGGAAACGGGTGAGAGGAAGCAGATTGTCCAAAGGTGTTAAAGGAAGGAGAGGATGAACCCCTACAAACTGGCCAGCAAAACCCAGGTGTTGAAGGAGGTGATGACGCACTGTGGGAAAAATAGGGAAACAGACTTCATACACGAAGAGAGTTTTGGAAGGACAGATTAAAGGGGCTTTCTGGCGAGGGGAGGAGGGCACCAAAAAGGGTGTCTATTTGAGCAGTGTTGGACTGAAGACATACCAGGTGGTGAAGGGGTAAGAGCAGGAACATGTACCAGAAACACATACTGGAAAACAGTACGTTTTTATAAAATTCATAAATATTTTGCCACTATTTATAAATTTACAAATAACAGAAAAGTGGGATGAGTGATTGGATTAGATAGGGTGCAGGTGCCTCCTTCCATTGTGAATTAAGTATATAGGGCACTATATATTTAATTCAAATCAAATTTAATTCGTGCCATTGAGTACTGTTGATATAATTGGGTCTGTTTTACGTCTGTTTGTCCCCAGCTTGACCTTCTCTTGTCTGTGGATGCACTGAGTAACAGTGCCCTATATACTTAATTTGCTATTTGAATATTGGACTGACTAATTGCATTACTCTTAATACTGTTTGATATCAACCCTTGCAGAACTAATACCCCCCAGGTGGGAGTTTTTGGTATTTACAAGGTGGAATTACCACTTGGGACTAGTTCCCGTTAGGAGTGCAGCATAGGGCTATCAGCTGGCAACGGTCTATTTGTGTCTTGTGCTTTATTTTTTGAATCTCGAGTGGCCTCGAGTTTCTCCCTGCTGCACCTGAAGTCTTATGTACTTAACTTACACACACTACTAAAAACACATGGGCGTACTTTGCCTGCAGTGAATTGTACCTATATTTCGTAGTGCCTCCCCACCCATTCTCAGCCCTGCCAGAATAGGCATAACCCACTAAAAAGCTGGCCGTCTTTGCTGAAGTCTCTCATCAGAGAGACGTTGTAGCTCAGGGCCCGAACCATGTCCAGCCAATGGAATCCTTCCACTGCCTTCGAAGAGTGAGGCGGGGGAGGAAAAAAGAAAAAACACAGAAAGATGGAAGTCCAAGACAACCTTAAGAAGAAGCGACAGCCTCACTCTCAAAGTCAAATTTTCAATGGAAAATTTCAAGTAGTGTAGTTTAAGAAACCGGTTCAAGTAAGTGATGGCTACCAGGAAAATCACGTTAATGGTGAGCAACCTTTACGAACATTAATTCAAGGGCTCGGACAGATCTCCTATGGGGATAGTTGACATTAAATTCAAATTCCATATAAGAACAAACTTCTGTGAGGGGAAACTGGTTGCACAAACGCGGCATTGTTTTGCAGAATTATATGCAGTACCCTTTGGGAATACCACACACAATTAAGACTAAAAGTGACAGTACAAATTCACCTTTGGTACAAGCCTGTACTACACAGTTAAAGTGGTAGCTATGGCTGAGCAAACCAGACTTATCTCAAGAGTAAGTGAGCAGTATCAGATAGTTACACAAAGGACAGCAACTACACTACTATGATTCAGGCAAACAATGACTCAAGGTTTTCAAGTAAAAGAATATACATTTATTTCAAACTTCAGTTGTATAACATTACACTATTATAAGCAGTCTAAAAATCACACTCTTAATACACCACACCACTTACCTTAAATTCCAGACAAGCTAAGCCCACAAAATGAAGTGGGAGCAAAATGGCACTCCAGCAATTTAAAAGGGAGGGAAGAACAAGTTACTTCTTACCTTGTAACGTTCTTTCGATGGGATGTTCCTCCGAAGTATTCCTCATCTTAGATATATCCTTCCAGCTCTGCTGGCCTCGGAAAATTTTCTCTCTAGAGGGCGCTGCGCGTTGACGTCCCTCGAGTCGATGTCCCTCGACAGCCGCCGTATCGACGCTCGACGTCATCCTGCCTATAAAGGCCGCGCACAGCGTCCGTTGCTCAGTTCTGTTTTGTTGCCCACAGTATTACTGTCTGGACTAGACTAATCACCCTGAAGGAGCGTAAGCTGCAACAACAAGGGAAGTAGAACTGCGGGGATCGATGGGAGGGTCGATGAGGAATACGTCGGAGGAACATCCCGTCGAAAGAACGTTACAAGGTAAGAAGTAACTTGTTCTTCGAAGGGATTGTGTCCTCCAACGTTTTCCTCATCTTAGATAGGCTCCCATAGCAGTATTCTATATTCGGAGGAGGGAGTACTGACTTCACGCTGTCTTCTATTGATGAATAGAATGCAGTACAGCCCTTCCAAACCTAGTCTCTTGACTGGAGGAGGAATTCAGATTGTAAAAACGTGTAAAGGTATGGACAGACGACCATGTAGCGGCCGCACATATGTCTTTAACCGGCACGCCTCTTTTGAGGGCCGATGAAGCAGCAATACCTCTGGTCGAATGAGCCCTAAGGTTTTGAGGGGGCTCTTTCCCTGCCAGTTTATAACATTCCAGAATGGCTAGAATGATCCATCTGGAAATGGTCTGCTTAGTTATCGGTAACCCCAGCTTGTGATCTGCGTAACCTACAAACAGCTGGTCTGCCTGTCTTATCCTGGCTAGTCTACTAATGTAAAAACTTAAAACCCTCCTGGGGTCTAGTCTGTGTAACCTCTCTTCCTCTTTCCCCGGGTGAGGAGGAGGATAGAAAGATGGTAGGGTAATCTTCTGAGTGATATGGAATTCAGAAACCACCTTTGGGAGGAAATTAGGCTTCACTTGCAGGACAACTTTGTCTTTGTGAAAGATTGTATGAGGGGGTTTACAAGAAAGAGCTTGTAATTCGCTCACCCTTCTAGCAGATGTAAGTGCTATTAATAAAACAGTCTTAAGGGTAAGGAATCTTAACGAACAAGAATGGAGAGGTTCGAAAGGTGTACCCATCAGGAAAGTTAGTACTAAGTTTAAATCCCATAGGGGAACTTGGAATGGTCTTGGGGGATAAACATTGGTTAACCCCTTTAGAAACTGTATTACCAAGGATAATTTGAAATAGGATGGTTCTTCCGCAGTACGCTTAAAGATAGATAGCGCTGCGAGATAGCCCTTAATGGTGCCAACTTGAAGGCCTGAATTTGCCAAATATAGTAGGAAGGACAAAACCATTGGTGTACCACATGAAAATGGGTCGATATTCTGTTCTCTACACCAGCTGCAAAATCTGTTCCAACGGCAGCGGTATAAAGACTTTGTTGCTGGCCTCCTTGCCGAAAGCAACACCTCCATAACATCATCAGGGAGGTCCCAATCTTTGTACCTCAGCCGTTCAGAAGCCAAGCGTGAAGGTTGAGGGTTTTGATGTCTGGATGGAGAACCTGACCTCCCTTCTGTGAGAGTAGGTTCTCTCTGAGAGGAAGTCGAATTGGAGGGCAGATGGACAAGTCTAGAAGGTCCGGGTACCACGTTCTCCTGGCCCAATCCGGGGAAATTAGGATCATGGTTCGCCGGAATCTTCTCAACCTCCTGATCATTTGAGGAATGACAGGGACCGGTGGGAACGCGTACAGAAGCGGAAACTCCCAGTCCACTATGAACGCGTCTCCCAGAGCTCCTCTCTGAGGAAATTCCCTTGAGCAGAACAGGTCGCATTTCCTGTTTAGGCTGGTGGCGAACAGATCTACCTGAGGGGTTCCCCAAAGGGCGAAGATCTCTTGAAGGACTTCCTGAGCTAGCTCCCACTCGTGGGAGACTGTGTTCTGCCTGCTCAGAGCGTCCACTGTCAAGTTCTTCTCTCCGGCTAGGTGAACTGCCGATAGAGAGATTCCTTCTTGGATTGCCCAAAACCAGAGCTGCATCGCCTCTCTGCACAGGGGTAGTGATCCTACGCCTCCTCTTTTGTTGAGGTAATGCATGGCCACCGTGTTGTCCGTCATTATCAGGACGTTCTTCCCTTGTACAGCTGGCAGGAAAGCCTTCAACGCAAGTCTGATGGCTCTCAGCTCTAACAGGTTGATGTGTAGTCTGGACTCCAATGGAGACCAACGACCGCTGATGGTCAAGTCGTTGGCGTGGGCTCCCCACCCCGTGAGTGAGGCATCCGTGACTACTGTTATCTCCGGCCAGGGTTGCCAAAACTGTTCTCCTTTCAGAATGTTCTCCTGACAGGCCTACCACTGAAGGTCTCGAGCCACCCTGCCGGGAACCTGAAGAAGATCTGTCATTCTCCCTGAGAATTGTGACCACTGAGCCCTCAGTGCCCACTGGAGGGATCTCATTCTCAGGCGAGCCTCTGGCACAAGGAAACTGCAGGATGCCATGAGGCCTAGCAACCTCAAAAAGTCGAAGGCTGGGAGACGTTGGGCATGCTGGAATTTGGTAACCATCTGTAGAATATCTTGAGCCCTCACCTCTGGTGGCGAGGCTTTTCCCAGGGAAGTATCCAGGATCGCTCCTATGAACTGGAGTCTCTGCGATGGTATCATTTGTGACTTCTTTAAATTGAGGGAGAAGCCCAGTCTGTGAAGGAAATGGCACACGTGATTTAGCTGGATCTGAGCTTGCTCCGGAGAAACAGCCCTGATCAGCCAATCGTCCAGGTAGGGGTAGACGTGAATCCCTTCCCTCCTTAGACTTGCAGCCACTACCGACATTAACTTGGTGAAGACCCTCGGGGCGGAGGTCAGCCCAAATGGCAGTACTCGAAATTGATAGTGAGAGTTGCCAATTGCGAACCTCAGTTATTTCCTGTGTTTGAGATGGATAGGCACATGGGAATAAGCGTCCTGAAGGTCCAGAGATACCAACCAGTCCTGAAACTGAAGGGCCTGGAGGATCTGAGAAAGAGTGACCAACTTGAATTTGTCTTTTCTGAGGAATTTGTTCAATTCTCGCAAGTCCAAGATGGGTCTCAGTCCTCCGTCTTTCTTCGGAATGAGAAAGTAAGGGGAGTACCAGCCCTTGTCCCTCTCCGCTACAGGTACCGGTTCTATGGCACCTTTCTCTAGCAGGTCCAAAGTTTCCTGCAAGAGGAGCGGATCTGGAGCTTTCTGAGAGCTGATCCACGGTGAATGACTCTGAGGTATACGTAGGAAAGGCAGGCAGTAACCTTGGGCGACTGTTTCCAATGCCCAAGAATCTGACGTGATAGCCTGCCATACCGTCAGATGTTGAGTCAACCTGCCTCCTACAGGTGTCCTGTGAGGGGAGTCCTCAGAGTGGTTTTGGGGCGGCTGATGCAGATGCCGATGGTAAAGAGGCACCTGCTGTTGCTGCGGCTTTAGAATATCTACCCCGTCCACCTCGGGTAGTTCTTCTTTCACCCCTTTGAGCCGGTCGTCCTCTACCTCTTCCGAATGCGGAGTAGAAGCGAAAGGACTTGCCCCTCGCAGAGGTTCCTGTGGGACGAAAAGGAGTCTGACGGATTACAGCTCCTAGGGATTTTGCTGCAGCTTTTGAAGTTTGCAGTTTCTCTAAACTGTCATCCGCCTTTTTCCCGAACAAAGAAGAGCCATCGAATGGCATGTTCAAGAGCCTGGCTTGCACATCTGGGGCAAAACCCGACTTTCTCAACCAAGCGAATCTCCTGGTTGATGTACTTGCCGCCATTGCTCTGCTGATACTGTCAGCCGAATCAATGCCCGTCTGGAGGGATTCGCACATAGCGTCTTTACCGTCCTGTATAATATTCAGGAACGCATCCCTTTCTTCTCCCTCCGGGATGCAGTCAGCGGCTGTAGAAGCACACTCCCCAAGTGTATGGCTGAACCTAGCAAGGGTGCAAGTAGCATTAACAGACTTTAATGCCATGCTACATGCTGAAAAGACTTTCTTTGCCATAGCATCATATTTTTTATCGTCCCTGTCCTGTGGGACTGTAGGATAAGCCGTCTTGACATCGGTAGAGGATGCTGCTTGTACCACCAGACTTTCTGGGGATGGATGTTTAGACAAAAACTCTGGGTCTGTGGAAGATACCCTGTACTTTGCAGACAGTTTTTTATTTACTGCTGGTATTACATCTGGGGTTTCCCAGTTTGTCATGATCTTTCTCTGAAGAGCTTTATGAAAAGGCACCACAGGATCCTCTTGTGGGCCTTTGTCGAGAATATCCGTGAGGTCATCTTGCTGGAAAGATTGTGAAGGTGCAGACCACCCCATGAACTCTGTAATCCTGGCCATTAAGGCTCTGTAGGGGGTTTCAGCATGCTCCCCCGGGTCTGGCTTAGCAAAATCCACCTCAGGGGAAGTGTCTAACCCACTTGCCTCATGTAAAGAATCATGAAGATCCTTTAATCTGCGCTCTTCAGAGGAAAATTCCTCTCTAACTGGGCTTACAGGTCCCTGTAACTCAAATGTGTCTTGTTCAGACAAATCACCCTCTTCTAAAATTGAGGATATAGTTCTCAATTGTTCTGAACTCATAAAGGGAGTAAATCCCATTTCCAAGGCAGAGGGTGCCGAACTTGTCATTATTGGCCTCGAAAACGTCGATGTTGTCAATGCCGACGTCGACGTCAAAGGCTTCGAGCGTGGAGTCGAAAACAGAGGTGGAGGCCTCGAGGACCTCGACAGAATTGGAATTCTACTCGACAATATCGACGCCATCGACGTCGAGGGCCTGGGGATAGTCACTGGATGTGTGGTCACCGTGACTTTTCTTGGCGTCGGCGTCGAGTCGACAGACCCGTGTGTCGAAGGTCCCTTCGTCGACGGCGTCGACGGAACCTTCGAGGAAGGTTTGGAGGTCATAGTCCTGCTAGAGGGTTCGAGACGCGCTCGAGAGGTTTCTTTCGCCGGGTACTGCGACTCGAGGCGTTTTTGACCTTCGGGTATTTCTAACAGAGCATCGCTCTCGGCAGTCTTCGAGGGGGTCGAGGCCGCTTTCTCGAAGACGCTCATCATATTTTTTCGGAATTCCTCCCAATCAGCCCGGGAACTATGTTTCGTGGGGCAAGGGATTCTTTTTGGCGAAACAGAGGAAGAGGAAGACGGAGAAGGGGATCTTCGACGTCTCCTCTTCGAGTGCTTCGATCTCGAGGAGTGATGAGACCCACTCCGAGACCTGGAGCGCGAATGGTGACGAGGAGACGAATGTCTCGACTTCGTCGATGAAGAAGAAGCTTTAAAAGTCTTACCTTTCTCCAGCTTCCCCCTACGCTCCTTCAGGGCCTTAGCTGTCATGGACATACAGTCCTTGCATTCCGAACAATGGTGTTTAGCTCCCAAGCACCACAGACAATTTCTGTGAGGATCGGTCAACGACATCTTTTTCCCACAATCTCGACATTTTTTGAAGCCGGATCGAGGAGTTGTCGGTTTCGACGAGGAAGCCATCGAGTACGGATCGAATAACTCGAGGTAAATAGGTTTAATCTGACTAAGAACTGAGCAACGGTATTCCGAGGCACCGAGTAAGCGCGGAAAAACGGAACTGAGCAACGGACGCTGCGCGCGGCCTTTATAGGCAGGATGACGTCGAGCGTCGATACGGCGGCTGTCGAGGGACATCGACTCGAGGGACGTCGACGCGCAGCGCCCTCTAGAGAAAAATTTTTCCGCGGCCAGCAGAGCTGGAAGGATATATCTAAGATGAGGAATACGTCGGAGGACACAATCCCTTCGAAAGAAAGTTATTAGAAATTAGATCAAACCAACAAGTACTCAGGGCAATTGAACAAGAGGAACTACAGAAAGCATCAGGTAGAAAAGGCTTAAGGCCAAAGTCAATGGGTCACAAGTCTTTTGCTCAAGATCACACAGTTCAGGGTAGTTCGCAGTAAAGTTTGTGGCACGGTTTCCGGACGAGGTTGGTTGATACAAAAGTCAATTCAAAGAGAAGAGAAGGACAAGCCCTCGGATTGGAGAAAGATTTCAAAAACTTTCACCGCGTTGAACAAAACGAGCAACTGGATTTGCACAGTACCTTGAAACAGAGAGAAAGTTGTAGCTGAGGCGGACGTTCCTGGTAGTTCCTGCAGGCTCACGGTTCCTGAAGCGACTGTCGGACTGACAAGAAGTAGGAAGACTGGAGGGTCCTGCACTACCCAGGGAAGAAACCAGCAGCAGAGCAAAACAACAAATAAAAGATGCGCTCCTTAAAACCCAAGCAGGTTCCAACCTTCCTGGCTATCCGGCCCACTGTAGCTCTGTACAGCGAATTTGACCAGAGGAGGGGTCCTGGCTTGTAGTTTGGGTGAAGTGGTTGGTCCCACCAGCTCAAGGGAAGAAGTTTACTGGAGGATCTTCTCTGTCAGATTCTGAAGATTCGGACCTGCAGCAGGGCTTCACCGGGCGGTTCAGTCGTTGTAGAGGTCCTCTTCTGTCAGCTCCTCGTTGGTTCTTTCGTTCCAGTGGCGACTCTGCCTTTCCAGTCCCAGAGATCTGCTTGTTAGGTAGTTTTCCCCCATTCATACAGCCTGGCTGTCAAACACACAGCAGGGTGGCTGTCCTGGCAAGGACAGTCCCCTCAGCCAATCAAACACGAGTGCGACTTGGTCACCAAGGGAACCCATGGCAGGGGTCTGAAGATCTCTTCCTCACATCCTGCATACCCAGACTTTCAGGCACCTTAATAAGGGCTTCTGTGCAGAAGCCCGCGAAAAGGCAGAACAAAGGAATCATCCCCGGTTTGGCTCGCAGACAAAAACACGAGAAAGACTAACAAAAAGAAATGGCGAATAACCCCGCCGCAGCAAAAATAAAATGCATTTGGTCAAGCTGGTTTATGTTAGAGGCTAATAGAATAGCCTAAAACAGTACCATGGTTACATAAGATAACCACAGTAGAAAAGTTAGGGTAGTTACCACTGCCACCAACCAAGTCTTAATGTAAAGGGAGTGAAGCACTGCTCCAAGAGAGACAGACAACAAGGGATAAGAATTAACCCTTTCCAATACTCCATTTAAGATGGGGTGCACTGGGTCTGTGGTTTAAAGTGACTTACGTAATGTTAACGGCAACTTTACCTTTCCTGGGGGACAGTTGTCAGCCCCAGAAAATGGAGTCGGTGGGAAGTCTAAAAGGCAACCCTGTGTCACTGCACTGAAGGTGCTGTGTAACACACATGAAAGAATGAGGCCATGGAGTAGGTGAGGCTCCAGTGCTCAATCACACAAAAAGTGAAAACACACAGCAAAACACATGTAAGAGTGGGAAAAGGGTTCACACTCTTACCAGGTGAGGAAAATAAATCCTAGAAATCCAGCAAAGCTGCAGTGGGACTCATTAGGTAAGGGAAATCAGCCATTTATGAGAATTCTCCCTAACAGATATGACTGTGGAGATTGTGAAGAAAGAGCCTTACTCAGGGGTACATTTAAAGACTGAGAAGGTGGCTAGGTACCCCTTCACAGTGTCAATTTGCAGGCCCACCTGAACTAAAGAAAGCAGAAAGTCCAGAAGAGACGTTGGAAAGGTGAAAGGGCAAAGAGCCCTCTTGTGACTCTGAGCTGAGAATGTATGCCAGCTGCCGTCATAAATGGATTTATATGCGTGCCTCTAAGCTGAAAGGAGAACTTCCAGGAGATAGTCTGACAAATCCATCTGCTCTCATCTCAGCAGCCGAGCATGAAGGTTCAGAATGCTTAGAGTTGGATACTGGACCCACCCTTCTGACTGGGAGAGTAGGTCTACTTTTAACAGGAGCAAAGAGCCGATTTAGATTTCCAGAAGTTCAGTGTACCACTTTCTCCAAGTCCAGTTCCGAGTGGCCAACATCAACACAGGCTCGATCTGTCGCAGCCTCTTGAGAACTAGCAGAATGGTAGGGATCATCAGGAAAAACAGAGATCGAAGTCCCACTCAAACAAATGAGCCCCCTCTTTTCTGAAAATTAAAATGATTGTGCAATCATGGTCAGAGCCACCAGTGGATGTAAATTGTATTATTGCAAAACCCTGTTCCTCAAAGCCCTTCCTGCGTTTTTAAATGTCTTCCAAGTAATCCTGAGTCCCACTGCATGTACAGTCACCAATACTCCTCGCTATTCCCACTTTACTGCAGATCTGAAAGCAACTGGATAGACTCGATATCCCTGCCCGAGACAAGTTTATGGCATTGACTAGTATTTAAGGCTTTCCATGGGCTTGCATCCCCCACCCCCGGCTTAATCATGGATTTAAGTTTAAATGGTATTGTACTAGCCGTTCAGATAATACATTCCTGATTATCAATCAAATCAAATAAGGCAAACGTGCCCTTGATGTGTGTACACGTTAGTTCCCGGCTGAAGCACGCATTTTGAATTACGCTCTTCCAAGATCTCATTAATTAACGTACAAAACACCTTTAAAAAAAAAAGATTGACTGGGGCCGATATGACCAAAAAACGTTGCCCCGCTGTAAAATGTCGTTTTCGATAGTAGTTTGAAATTAACTTCAGAACCTCCACAAATTGTTTTATTCTAAAACCGTGTGTATACCGGTAATGTTAGGAACACAAAGGTATCAAGCTTGCAAAAGGCTCAGGCCCTTTATATAAAGAAGTGAATATTGGCGGGATGAGTAAGTAGGCGTTATCAGTAACCTTATAACCTTTCAACTGAAAACAACCTGCTTTAGCTGCGTGTATTTTATCACATGACAAAATCAAAACCCTGCGATGGCATGGGCAACTCCAGCCTCATAAACCCTGAGAACTGGAGGCTGTTCAGATTAGCACAAGTGTCTCCTTGGCAGTTTGTCAATACACGAGGGTCCACAGCGCGTGTATTGTTCTACTGGAAAATATGCACCTTTTTTACATACTGGGGAGGCCACTAACAAAGGGCCTTTTTAGATGTCAGTGTCTAGAGAACAAAACCCATATAAAGAAGGAAGCTTTCAAGGGACACATCTCAGACACTTGGTCTCATTTGCATTTGCAAAGGTCAAAAGGGGCGAAGCCCAGCAATGCAACCAAGTTTCGGGCTGCTTTGCACATGCAAGTAACTGTAAACATGCAGACAATGTCCTCATTAACACAGTGGCCCACCTTACTCCGGCAACCACAAACCCATTAATCCTGCTCTCGAGCGGAGACAGGAACCAACCGCAGTGGCGTGAGGTTCAACATTTTACATATATAATTCGGCAGTTTTCATCGGTCAAAACTGTACTCATCTGCAGGAAACAAAGTGCCATGAGCGTCAGTGAGTGCAAAAGCCACAATGTAGGTGATAATCACAGGAACCAAAGAGGAGCCACAAGCCACCACCTTGATGTTAAGTAAGAGAGGGAGGCGTGTGGCAAGCAGGTGGTAGGAGCAAGGGGTGGTGGGCACAGGGAGTGAGTGGGGCGGGTGAAACATGCAAAATGTCTCCGAAGACGCAGAATATTAAAACGGGAAGGGCATTGGCAAGAAAAGGGGCCAAACGTGAAGATTATCTGACAGGGGTTAAGAAAGAGGGGGCGCACTAAGCAGAGGAAGAAGGGAGGGGACAGGACGCGGAGAAAGAGTGAGAAGGCGAGAGGCAAACATGAAAGATGGAAACCTCGATTGAGAAACCAACCAACTGTGAATTAGACTCGCAGAAACAGAGGAGGGAAGAGTTTGGGGTCCGTGGGGCCTAACCGGGAAAGGATATGGACGAAACGAGGTAATCGGGAGAAGGAGCAGGCGAGTTTAAGGCGGTCATCAGGGCGTGAGGGGAAAATGAAGATGTAAAGTGGTTGGGAGAGAGGGAGAAAGGCATTGAATATTTATTTTATATGACAATTTCAATTCCCAATTTTCGGACTTCTCTCAAGTACTTTATTCATTGACTTTGCAACATTTACTCTTCTCCCCAGCCCTACAGACAAGGGGTGTACCAGGCACTTGCTTTTTTTAAAAAAACATTAATTTTTATTAGCATTTGTTTTACACCCTAAAACAAAAACATCGGCCCCGCCCCCCCCCAAACATTCCTTAAACCCGCCGCCCTTCCCACCCTCCACACCCCTACCCTTTTTGCAACTAGCCACTTCGTTAGTGACGAATGTTTCACCAAACGTGTATCAGTGCTGGTTACGGCAATACCCAGTATGCGCAGTTTCTGCACGGGCAATACATATATTATAGTCCTTATGTAAAAAGTCAAGCACTTCTTTCCAGTCTTTGGAGAAAGTGGATTGGTCCCCCTGTAACATACCTGCCTATATTTGAAAATCAAAAACCCTGACATTGATGCCCTGCCCACAGCCACACAATACTCCGCCCCTTTGCGCATGACCCCACCCACACACCACGGCCACATGTCAAAATTTGCAGTTTGCACTTTACAGTGGAATGCAATACATTTAATTAAATTGGCTATTCATAACCACCAAAATTGCATAGGACATGGCATATGCCGGCCATAAAATCAATACACACACGAATCCAATTGACAATATTTTCTTTAAATAGTATTTTTGAAAACGTTAAAATGTGTGCATGTTTTAAACCCCAAGAACCAATACAAAGGTTTCCCTGGAACTTGCAGTACCGAAATTGGACATTTCACATTAGTTGGTTGACTCAGGTTATATAATGCAGTGGTGACGCCTCCAGCCTGCAAATCTGATGGCTGTACGTGGTTCAATCCCTGCGGTTTTCAATTCATGAATTCACTTTAGCTGGAAGGGGGACAGAGTCCACCCTCAGAAAAAAATGGGTGGACTCAGTGCACCTGTGTGTTCCCTGTTCCCTCGACTTGAGCCCTGGCAAACTGGTCAAAAAGAATGAAAGCTGAAAAAATATGAAACGCAGAATACTGCTTTCAATCCGGTGTCATTATACCGTGTTTATTTTGCTTAAGCTTTCATTCTTTTTGGCTAGTTTGCCTTATGTTTGAGCCGCCCGTCAATTTAGAGCGACTAAAATATAAGGCAAACTGGTCAAAAAGAATGAAAGCTTAAGCAAAATAAACACGGTAATACTGCTTTCAAAAGCAGTATTCTACGTTTATTTTGCTCAAGTCTGCCTTCTTATTGGTCCCGCCCACACCTCCACCTGATTCAGCCAATCGGATGGAGGATTGTATGGGACCCTTAGCGAAAACCCAGAGACTCCAGGGTCTTCCACGGAGCACCAGAGAAGAGGCTAAAAACCCAGAGTTCTCCAGGGAAAACCCAGAGGTTAGGCAGGCATGCCCTGTAATGAGTATCATCCATTCCATTGCTAGAAAGATCCAAAATTTGGTGAACCATTACGTAGTTCGAGAGGGCTCTTTTGCTTTCCATTTTCGAGCAATCGCTAGTAATGCCGCCAGTTGCAGTATTACGTATGTCTTCTGAGTTGACTTCAGCTGCTTTCTAAAGTCCTCCTCCATCAGCATTAGAAGGCATGTACGTTGAGATCTTATCTTTTACAGGGGAACCATCTCAATCATGTGTTTATTCACTACTTCCTGATACTGCGTCAACGCTGGGCAACTCCACCATATATGTTCCCAATTCCCCACCCCTCCACATTCCCTCCAGCATTTATCCGACAATGATGGTTTGATTTTCCCCAAACGGGCTGGAGTATAATGTCATTGTACCATTATTTTGAACCAGAACTCTCTGGTCTGGATTGATCTGGTGAGTTTGGGAAATATTTTCCAAAGATTTTCCCTGTCTAAGTCTCAGATCTCGGGCCCCCAGGTTACTTGCCAGTGTCACCTATAGCCAATCGTTCCATTGGTTTCCGCCTCCCCCATCAGTTTATGGAGCTTCGAGATAAGGGCTTTGGGCCCTTAATCGGGTAGGATAGGTTATTTATAACTCGCTTAATACCCAGAGGTTTGTAAGCGCGGACCCGGGGATCGAACCTGTGTTGCTTCGTGTCGTCTTGCTTCCAAGGAGACCACGTTGCCCCTGAGCTATCCTCCTGAGCGACAAACTTTTCTAGATGTGTTAACTCTCTTACCGCTGCAGCCTGCACTGGTGGGGCAAGAATCCAGTGCCTAACCTGAAAGTATGGGAATATGGAGTTTTCGGATAGACCCATCTCTTGCTTACATTGTATGAATGTTTTAACCTCCTCCCCTGAAAAATGCTCCTGAGTTTTTCACAGCCTGTCTGCTTCCATTCTTTAAATGCGTTAGGCTCTGGACCTAGAGTAAATTGAGGGTTAAAGAACATAAGGGTGAGTGGAGAGGGATATGTAGTCCAATTATGTTTTTTTAACCACTGCGTTACAGGTTTCCTCCACTACACTCAGGATGTCGCTCGTGTGTGTATTAGCCCGGCAATCTTTTGTTGGGATCCCCCACAGCCTGTTCCATCTTTATCGATCCTTTTTCAGGCTTGCCCATGGACCACTCTTTAATCACCCTTATTTGGGCTGTGCGATACATTTGGGAGAGCCATCCCACCCCTCTCAGTTGGGAGCATTAGTGTACTTAATGTGACCACAGAGTTTTATTCTACCATATGAATGTAGAAATACTCTGTTTTCTGCGAAAAACGAGAGAGGCACCCTGACAGGTAGTGCTTGAAAGATATACAAAGCTTTGGGAAGGGTGACCATTTATACAGAGTTTATTCTGCCCAACCATGAAATAGTGAGGGGGTATCACCTCTTTAGCTGTGCTTCTAATTAGTTTAACAGTGTGGGATAATTAGCTGCGTATAAACCTTTCCGTGTGGGGGTAATTATCACCCAGAGTAATTTTATCCCTGCCCGTGCCCACCCCAATTGCGTGAGTTCCCGTAGTTCCTACATTTCAGTGGTGAAAGGGACAAATGTAACGCTCACCTGATTCCCACGGAGGCGCAGGTCTGGCTTCGAGTGCTGATGCTTCTTCAATGGTGAAGCGCAGGACTCTGAAGATGGACAGGAAGGGCCCTCTACTCTGGCTTCTCCGGCTCGCAGGAATATTCCCCTGTGCGTGACTGAGTTATGCTTAAGCCCCGCCACTCTCTTCCAACCCTCCACGATACCCTTCCACGATTCCCCGTGAAGTCTCACGTTAGGGTCTGGAAGGATACGCTCTCCATCCTGCTTCTGATGCAGGGGCGCGTTGAAACCCAGTTACTTCACTGGATTGAGGATTGATGGGAGTTCAGGTAAGCTTGACTATTCAGGTAAGGCTCTGTAAAAGTTCTGTTGCAAGTTCAAAAGTCCAAGCTTAATAATAATGTTCATTGTCTTTTTGCAGCAAGCGCTAATGCTTATGTCTTTTTTCCCCCTTAGGGGCCGGGGTGCGGAATGCCGGAGATATGGCGCCGACCCGAAGTGAAACGTGCAGTTCCAGTTCCAGTAAATGGCAGGTTAGTTCTGGATGAGCGCTCGGGAACTGTCTTTGCAAACGCTCATTCAATGTCTTTGTCTTTTTTCCCCCCATAGGGGCCGGGGTCCGGAAAATGCCTGAAACCGGCAAGACCAGAAATGAAATTGGAATGACCCAACAGGTAAGTCTTATTCCCTTCCTTCTCTCACCTCTTATTCTTGTCTTTTTCTCTAGGCTCTGGGAAGTGGCTGTGTATCCGGATGATCGCTGCTGAAGATGGAGGCACCCAGGAAAGGTGAGTGAAATGCAGCGCTGCAGCGATCGTAACGAAATGCTTTTAAAAAATGATGTCTTCCTTTTCAGGATCGTCGGTGTGATGTCTCCGTGGTGCAGATTTAGCTGGTAAGGTCTCTTGTCTCCCTTTGCAGGTGACCCAGGATGCTGACAGGCGTGGCTGAAGTCCAGATGCAGGAGCTGACACAGTGAGCGTCCAACTGCGAGGAGCAAAACGACGCGAAGCGTGAGTTGCTGATCGGGTGTGGTTTAAATAGCTTTGGAAGAAGTTCCAAGTGTGTATCCTTCCTCCGATCAGGTATGTATCCTTCCCCGACCACACCCGGGTGGAAAGTAGTCCCACAGGTAAAGTAGTTCCATTCAGGCCTCAAGAGGGCCTGGATGTGGCAGCATGGTCTGCATCAGGTAAGTGCACAGTAAAACACTTGAACACATGTCTAGCTTTATGAGCCTGGCGCCTAAGGCGCCAGGACAGAGGTCCAACATGAGCCTGGCGCCTAAGGCGCCAGGACTGCATCCAAAGGGCCCCAGCTTGGGCCCGCTGGCACTCCCCTGGGGGAAATGATGCCTGCCTCTGGGGTTGCTGGATCAGACCTGGCTCCTTGGAGGTAGGCATCATGACAACAAATTTAAAATCTCGGTTTTGGCTACATTAATCTTTAATCCTGCCACCCCGCCAAGGATCTCCAGCTCCCGGGTGGCCATCTGCAAAGTGTTAGCTGGTTCCGTTACCATAAGTAACATGTAGTCAGCGTATGCATAATTTTGTGGCAAATATCGCCAAAGCGTATCCCTTTCATACCCTCGGGCGGCGAACCTTCGCCAGTAGTAGTTCCAAATGGAGTGCATACAGCAGGGGTGACAATGGGTAACCTTGTTTGGTTCCCAGTTGTAAAAAAATAAGGGGAGATATATGGCCATTTATTGATAATCACGCTGTTGGGTTTTTACAATTAGCTTTAATCAGTCCCATGAATTTTGGTCCAAAGCCCATCGTGGTTAGGATTAAAAAGAGAAATGACCATTCTGCACGGTCGAAAGCCTTTTCCGCGTCGATGGAACAGAGAACTGCTGGAATCTGCTTCTTTTCTACTTTCACCAGAATATGATGCACACTACGAATATTATCATGCGTCTGCCTCTTTTTTTATAAAGCATGTTTGGTCTGGATGAATGAGGGCTGGCATAAGGTTCACTAACCGATTGGCCAGAACCTTGGTAAAAAATTTGGAGTCTATATTAAGGCTATTGGGCGATACGACCTGCAGTTAGTTAAATCTTTACCAGGTTTAGGGAAAATAATTATTTTAGCCTAGTTCATGGATGAGGTAGATTTGGCCTGCGTCTATGAAATAATTATATGATTTGCTCAATATGGGGGCTAGTAGATTACTGAATGTTTTGTAGAACCTAGCCTTATAGCTGTCTGGACCTGGTGATTTAAGAGAATGTCCCGGATGACCCAGAGTACCTCATCCTGAGTTATGGCCGTTTCCAGTGCGTGACTAACTCTTGGCGTGAGCTGGGGAAGAGTAACCAACTCTAGATATTCTTTTTTGCAACATTGTGTCGGGAGTTTCTGATTTGTAAAGATTAGTGTAAAAGGAGTGGAATTGTGAAAGGATGCTTATGGTTTCCAAAGTCAGCTCCCCAAAGGGCATTTTAATCTGTTGTATAAACCTTGGAGCTGTTTTCTGACGAAGCTTAGACGCTAGCAGACAGTCCATTTTGTTAGCTTTGATATCATATTTTTGTTTCAGAAAGAGGAGGGCTTTCTTAGCTGTATGGAGATTTAATTTGCCTGCCGCAGCCCTAAACTCTTTCTGGACCAGCCAACCCAAATTAGTTTCCATCTGCTTTAAAATGTGGGCTAGTTCCCCCTCTAGTTCTACTTCTAACGTTATACTCTGCTTTTGTCTGTTAGCCTCCTCTGCTATGAGGAACCCTCTCAGTGTTGCTATAAAGGCACTGCAGATGGTATTCAATGGTGTCTCTCCCTCCTGATTTAGCTCAAAGTATTCCCTTATGTGCTCAGTAGTTTCTTCCTTGACCACTGGGTCTTGTAATAACGCTAGCAGGAAATCTCCAAGACCAGGGTTTATGTTTCTCTTTTGTAATGTTAAGATCTACTGTGATTGGGGGGTGATCCGAAAGGGTGATTGTGTGGGTTGTAATTTGTGTGATTAATCCTAGTAGTAAGGTGGAAATCCATACATAATCTATACGGGAGAATGAACGGTGTACGTGTGAATAAATGGTGTAACCCTTTTCTTCCCCTCTCAAGGTAAGTCATGCGTCCACTATAGATAGATCTGCAAATTTCTTTTGCAGGGCCACCGATTGGAAGGGTACAAGATATCTAGTCAGCCTGCTGCGGTCCCAATCCTATGCTATATTAAAGTCTCCCAATATCAATAGTTCTCCTTCCATAAATGATTCCACTTGCCCCATGGTGCGTTTCATAAAGTCATCCTGGCTTGTAGTTGGGGCATAAATTGAGGCTACCGTTAATTTAACCGCCATACATTTTAGGATCGCAAATACATATCTGCCCTCCTTAAGAACCTTAGTGCGGACAACCTGGAGATCCGACCCTTATTTTTATTGCTATTAACATACCTGCAACTTTGCCTTCCGGAGTTGCCTGTAAAATAGTCAGGTAATGACGTAGACAGTTCACCTTTAGCCACCTTCCGGATATGAATTTCTTGGAGCACCACCACACCTCAAGAAAAGCTCTACTTTCCTCTGTTTCCGCAGCGTATTAATCCCCCTTACATTCCATGATAAACATTTGAATTATACAATGTATTAGGTCTACGCCTTAAAGCTAATAGTTCCGGGCACATTTCTGTTACAGCAGCATAATAATTTTTATGCAAAATGGGTATTCCCCCCCCTTACTAACCTCTTAACATCCCTACTAACTTTGCCCCACGGCACCCACATCCTTTCTCTTGAACAGTTCCGTGGTGTGAGACACAGTACCACCTACTGTATCCCGAGGCCACCCTCCCGGCTACAAATCACCCTTTGTCCCAGGACTACGTGCGGAGAGCCCTAGCTCTCCCATCTGTTACCTGAACAGACAGAGTCCAAGATGTCGCGGTCCATCCAATCTGCTTGTCGTATTTTCTTTGACCAAGTCTGTGTTGAAACAATACAGTTGTTTAACTAGTCACCTCAGTGTCCTACAAAGTGCCCGATTTGTGGGATGGGTCTCTGAGTCGAGCTCTCTCTGGTCTTTTTGCGGCCCCCTGCGATTGCTCTTTTGTTGATCCACGGAAGTCCATTCTCCTGCCTTGAAGAGCGCCGTCTGTTGCTCAGATGTAGCCAGAGCCCCTTCTGAGAGTCCCAGCTGAACGTCCTCCTTATTATGTAAAATAGTGCCATGCTGGATTCTCTAGATGTAATCCTTTGTTGTCTCTCATCCAAGTTAAAGATTAAGCCAAAGGGAAAGGTCCATCTGCACCCAATGCCTCGTGCTTGAAGAGTCTTTACCACTGCATACAGATGCATGCGTTTGTGAAGGATCTGCCTGGACAGATCTTGGTATATCTGGATCTCTGTTCCATTATGCGTGGTCGTCGCTGCCACTCTCGCCTTCCTTAGTATTTGTTCCTTTTGTGGATAGAACACACAGGCTGCCAGCACATCTCGGGTGCGGGTAACTGGTTCTGACCTCTTAGGGCCCGTTCTATGAACCCTATCCAGGAGACTGTTAGTGGTCTCGCTTTCTGTAATGAGGTCTGCAAATATGAGAATGACTGTTTCTTTCAGTTCTGTGTCCAACACGGATTCCGGAAGGTTCTTTATTTGGATGTCGGAACAGTGTGAGCATTCTCAAGGTCTTCATACTGCAATTGCAGGTTGTGTGTCATTCTGCACAATTCCTCAAGAGCGATGTCAGATTGCTAGCTCCCCTCCGCCAGTCCCTGAATTTCCCGTTGGTTGCTATCACCCTTTCTGCCAGTGAAGATATTTCTTTGCTGAAATCCACAAGCGACCCTCTAATTTCAGAGGTGAATGTAGAGAACTGTAGCTGGAAGAAGGATGCAAATTTATCTTGGAATTCTTGGAAGCTTTTACGAAAGTCATCCTTGGATGCCACCATGTCCGATGCTCACAGTTGAATTCCCGGCAACTATATTGTTGTGTATGTACATTTTGCTTACTGTGGGGGCAAGACACACGTTATTTCGCTGTATATGTATCTTGTCCCTGTGTGCAAGTGCTGGAGCCCTTGATGATGGCTCTCCAGAGATTCAAAGAGAATTCCGAGGTTACTTTTACTACCATGTACTACTAAATGTCATTTTTCCCCCTTGAAGTGCCAAAGTGATTTGGGGTGTGCCTTTGTCTGACAGGCAATTTGGAATGCACCACACACACTGTAGATTAAAGGCAGTGACAATGCATCTGCCTTTGGGCAGAAATTCTTTGGCTTTGTGGACTTTGCGCCCTGGAGATTGCAACCAGCTGCAGAGTTGCATTAATTTGTCCTCCCCACTGCGTGTAATTGAGCCCTCTCCTTAGCTCTTTTCCCCGGGGTTCAAATGTCTTACCCCGGGCCTGCTGCGGTCCCGGCTAGTGGTTAAAGGAGGGGCGCGTGTGTAAATTCTTTCAACAGAAGCCGCCTGACTGCCGAGATGATTAGGGCGGGACTCACACTTGCCACACTCGCGTCGCGTCTTGTTCTCCGCCGGCGTGTGCTGCTGCAGGGGTATGGAGTTGCTGCAGACCTGTTCCAGAGTCATTAGGTCGAGGGTGGACACATTGGTCACTGTGTCCCGTCTTGGTAGATTTCTTTCGGACTGAGTGTTTTCCAGCACGTCCTTTCTATTCGACAGCCATCTTGGAATGTACAGGAAACTTTTACTCCCAAAAAATAGGCAAAAAGTCCCCAAAAATAAAACTAGGGAGTAAAATGACTCCCAACTAAAGAAAGGAAATAGACATGTAAGAACTTTGTGCCCCTGCTTTCACCCACACACCTCAATGGATTTATTTGGACAGTAGCGCACATAGTACCACAAGAAGAAACTGTTATACTTACAGCCTATTCAGTTCAAGTAAATATATATCTTTTAATGTGTATGACTAATAAGATGCAAAGAAATAAGGATTACAAAAATATTTCCGTTTTCCAGTTTAAAACATTTTCATTCACATATAATATATTTGGAATTGGACTTACATTTTTACTCTAAAAATCAATTTACTCCCAACTTTAAAATATAGGGAGTAAAATAATCCCACTTCCAAATCTTATCTGGTGCACTGCTTCTCCCTATTGCTTTCAAAAGTATGTTGATTTCTTACTGATATTTTATGAGAGTATGCGTTGGAATTTCCGAAGCTATTCTACCGCTGGTAACATTAAACAGATAGGCGATATACATGGTGACAGGTTCCTTTCAGAGGACAAAGGATGAGAACCAGATAGAAGACAACAGTACAGGGTAAGAGACTAGTGCTAAGAAAAATCAGAGCGAGGGTATGATTTTGCTGGGTCCGGGCAGAGGCATGGTGAAAAGATTCAATGAGAAATGCTTTCTAAAACACGCTCTGAAATCATCGGGTTCAGGTACGGTGCTTTACTATTCCTTATGCAGTTTATGACATCCGTAATCTCATTTCCCTGGTCTAAAAGGATGACTTTAGAGACCATCCTGGTGTCATTCGATTATCAAACTATTTTAGAAGTCATCCTCACATCATCACCCTTTAAAAGTCGTCAGCAAATCTTTCAGCATTGCTCCAGATTATTTGGGGATGACTTTCGGATGACCGCTTGATTACTTCAAGAGCATCTCTGTATACTGTTCCGGATGATTTTAAAGTGACTTGCGGATTACTTCAAGCAATCGCAGTTAAATGTTTTTTTCTGATAATTTTAGGATGATTTTAGGATTACTTGCTATCAGAATTACTAATAATCAGAGTTCCTGATTATTTTAGGATGATTAGCTGGTAACCCCTTTCCATAGATGCCAACTTTTAACGGTGGGCTCGAGGGCTGTTTGTGTGTTGCTCTGATGGCCTACCCTTATACAATTTGCATACATATGTGTAATTTGCATAGACCCACCCACCAATCTAAATGAACAAACTGCGTTGTGATCCCACCACATTGCGGACATATGCATTATAAAAAGAACAGTTTACTTTCATTCACCATTTTGTTATAGTTTTTAACAGTGCAGATACGTATTTTGCCCAATAGAAATATAGTTCCTTAGTTGACCATAATTTACCATTAGTTGACAGGCCAGCACTTAATGTTATATGCATCTTCCTATACACGTGTGCAATGAGTTACCTTTTAATCAAGGTTGGGACGTGGTGTGATTATAATGGAGTGCCTTGTGATCTTGGGCAAAACTGTTCTAGGATCTTGCGTTCACTTTTAATTACTTAATTACGTCCACAGTTTCAGAAATATGCTTTATTTTTAACTGCGGCCCCCAATAACCTGAGAATATGACCGCATGATACTTAAATCACTTTTTTTCCTTGATGATGTGAGCGACGAGATGCACTTTTGGACTGGGAAGACAGCAAAGGTAAAGGGGTCACAGGAGTTCAAAGTCCTGTGACTGAAGATAAGCAGAACTCAGTAATGCCACTGTCAGCCGAAGAAAGGCTTCTTTGCATCTAAAAGGATCATCACTTTATTAATGTGATGACCTTGCTTCGAAGCCTGCCATGCTTGTGGGTTTCCCGACACCTCTGCAGCCTCAAGGTTTTGATGTTTTATTGCAGGCCAAATCCTCGAACCGTGGGTCAGTTGGCAGCTATGCCTTTCTTCAGCTGTCTATTGTATCACAAATAGACACCGTTTTTCCATCTATATACAAGTTCATCTGTGTCTTATCGCCGATTTTTGTCCTTGACATTTTTGTTCATGGTCTGGCCATGACACTCAGTTATTTCGTCTACAATCTTTGTTGTCCATGTAACGAGCATTAATGGATCAAACAACCCTGGTTGTCCATGGTATCATGGGTAAGCAAAGGAGTCCATGTACATGGTCATTATAGTTTAATTATTTTTGTCCATGCTCTGTCCAGGTCTGTGTACGAACCGAGGTAATTCAATCCTTTTTTCTGTAACAGGGGTGTACAAGGACAGGCAACCACAGACGTCAATTTTACAAACGTGGTCAGCTTTGATACGCTCAATGTAACTGGACCATAGTTTATCCATGATCCAAGGACATAAGCTTTGCTTTTGATCATCTCTTTATCCCCTGGGTAATTATTAAATCTTAAGGGTAAGCATGATTGGGATGGTTCGGGCAAAACAGGAACCCATAGAATTTTAACAGGGATTGAATCAGTTGAACTTGATGGGGTTTTCCCAAAGTTCAATATAAGAGGTTCGACCATGAGTCTTTATAAAGACAGGCAAGTAGAAACTCAGGACAGTAAATGATTTGCATTCGAAGAGACATGAGGGGCTCAGGTCTATTAGAAAAGGGATTTGTAGGATAGTTAGTTTAGAGTATATCTAAATCAATGGAAGAATTAGGTTGGACATTTTGGGGGGGGGGGGTCGGGTGTTGGAGGTGGCTGATTTTTGGGTGGGCGAGGTTGTGAATTGTGGGTGGAGTGGAAGTAGCACTGGCCAAAGCACTGAGAACCCACATGCATTTATTATAAGGAATTGCAAGATTAAATTAACATCCCAGAATCTACATCAGTGCGCAACAAATACAGAGGCACCAACTTTTTCCTTAGTCACTTTCCTTTGCCAACAAACATGGCCTCCCAATGTATATTACAATTGCTTATCCTGTTTATAATGTACAAATGGCTGTCCATAAGATTTAACTGTCATGCACCATAAGGGGTAAACGAGTGATCATGGCCCATGTGCATGCAGCAATTCAAAGTTAAAGATATTTTGTTTCATGTCATCTGTGCCATGGAACGAGACGTGTCAGGCAAAAGCAGATTCCCGAATGAATCTGGAATGCATATACACCCCTACTCATGTACTCTCTATAATCAATCCTTCCCGTTCTTTTCTCTATGCCCATGGCTTTGTGCAGCAGCTACATGCTTAAATGTTTTTAAATCTAAAAACAGAATCGCTTTGCGCTTCTACAGTGTTCCCCATCTCTTATTCCATACATGTATAGCTTCCAATAATGCTGCCCTCATGTGCTTGCATGCATTAGTATTCAAGAACTCACTAGTGCCCTTTATGTCTGAATTACCACTCCTGTTCCCTCTGTGTTCCAATGCACTCCTGCTTCCGGCATTGCAAGCACAATTTCAGTGGTGGAAGCAGCTGGAGTTGCGAGGAGCCATGAATGAGACATGGACACAGAGGACTTAAGTTTGCTGCCATACACTTGCATTCAAATAAAAAGAGATTGAAAAATGCCTTAATGTGCCTACTCTAGGAGGTATTTTCCGTACCTTAACCAAAACTAAGGGTCTGTCCAATGTCAAGATGTCCAAATCAAACTGTCCTGTGTCTGAAATCCTATCCTCGCCCTCACGTTCTAAAAGTAACTAAGTGCTAAGGGTTATCTCTTGTCTTGAAAGGTGTACACATGTTCAAGTTCAAAAGAAGAAAAGTGTATATATATATATATATATATATATATATATATATATATATATATATATATATGATACATTACTCACCGTAATCGTATTTCTGATGCTTGTATCTGCTTAGATTCACATGCTGTGCATAGGCCGACATCTAGTGGAAGCTGCGGAGTATTACAGTTTGTTTTTCGAAGTCGAAAAATGGGCGTCGACACAGGGCGTGCCAGTAATACTATCCCTAGTGTGACGTCCCCTGTACCCATGATCCCTCACGCGTCTAGGATCCCCAGATTGTGTTTTTCCTGACATGAGGTAGCATGAGGAGTAGCGTGAGTACAGATAGTCCAAGCAGATAGACAGAAAGGTAAGACTACAAGCAACCATGCGCCTTCTCTCGGAGGGGAGGAAGGGTGGGTCGCATGTGAATCTAAGCAGATACAAGCATCAGAAATACGATTACGGTGAGTAATGTATCCCTTCTGAGGCTTGTGGAATCTGCTTAGATCACATGCTGTGCATAGATTAGTGAGCAGTACCAGAAGAAGGAGGTGGGATGTGAGAAGGGTCATGAGCAAACAGGTGTCTTAGAACCGCTTGTCCCACTTGTGTATCTGCCTTGGAATGAGTGTCAATGCAGTAATGCTGAGTAAAAGTGTGAATAGAGCTCCAAGTAGCTGCTTTACAAATGGTGTCAAGGGGAACATTTGCAATGAAAGCCAGAGTGGCCCCAATGCCTCTGGTAGAGTGGGCCCTTGGCGTAAAAGGCAGAGTTTTTTCAGAAAGAGAGTAACACAGCTGTATACAGTTGATAATCCACTTTGAGATAGCGCCCTTAGAGACGCGATCCCCCTCTCTGCCTGTAGCTACGGAGACAAACAGTTGATCTGTTTTCCTTAGCGGTCTGGTTTTATTTACATAGTATAAGACCGCCCTACGCACATCTAGGGTGTGTAGTTTCACCTCAGCTGAGCTTTGTGGGTTTTGGAAGAAAGCCGGAAGCTCGATGGACTGGTTTACATGGAACTTGGATATGAATTTTGGTGAGAATCTAGGGTGTGTGCGTAAAACCAGTTTGTCCTTGTGGATAGTAAAGAAAGGATCTTGCACTGACAGAGCCTGAATTTCACTGACCCTTCTTATGGAGGTAATGGCTACTAAGAAGGCCGTTTTATAAGTCAGGTGTTTGAGACTACTTTTATGCATGGGTTCGAAGGGGGGCCCCATGAGCTTAGATAGCACCACATTGAGATCCCATCCTGGCGGTGGGTTCGAGATAGGAGGGTGAAGTCTCTTTACTCCTTCCATGAAGGCTTTAACCACTGGTACTTTCCACCACGAAACCTTGTTATGGGATGTGGTGTAGGCTGAGAGGGCTGCCAGGTGTACTTTCAGAGAGTTAAAAACCAACCCTGCATCCAGCAGGTGGAGCATGTATGTTACAACGTTGGAAGGAGTGCAATCAACCGGGTTGATTTGTTTACTCTGGCACCAGATAACGAATCTTTTCCACTTGTCAAAGTAACAGTGCCTTGTATTTGGTTTCCTAGACTCTTTTAGAATGTCCATACACCTCTGTGGTAATTTGAGATGTCCAAACTCTATGACTTCAGGAGCCATGCTGCTAGGTTCATAGAGTTGGGTTCCTGATGCACTGTTTGACCTTGTTGCTGGGACAGAAGGTTGTACCAGGCTGGGAGTCTGATGGGCTCGCATACCGCCATCCTGCGTAGGTGTGGAAACCATGGTTGTCTCGCCCACATGGGAGCAACTAGGATGAGCGTCATCGATTCCTTGTTCATCTTGTACACCACCTTCCTGATGAGAGGAGTTGGTGGGAAAGCGTACGCAAACATCCCTGACCAGTTCATCCACAGGGCATTCCCCTGGGAGTCCGGTTGTGGGAACCTGGATGCAAATCCTGGGCATTGTTTGTTTTCGCTTGTGGCGAATAGGTCTATAGTGGGGAAACCCCACTGAGAGAAGAGATCTTCTACTACGTCCTTGTGAAGGACCCATTCGTGTTCTTCTGGGAGGGAGTCTCTGCTTAGAGCATCCGCTAGGGAATTGAGCTCCCCTGGAACATGTTGCGATGACAGGAAGATGTTCCGTCTGAGTGCCCATCTCCATATTTTCTGGGCAAGTTTGGACAGATTTGGCGAACGAGTCCCTCCTTGCTTGTTCAGATAGAACATGGCTGTCGTGCTGTCCGTCCTGATCTGCACCGACAAGTTTAGTAGATGGGGCTCGAACGCCTGCAGCGCTCGGAATACTGCCAGAAGCTCTAGCAGATTGATGTGGTTCTTGGCTACTGAGTGAGACCAGAGACCCTGAGCTGTGTGGTGGAGATGGTGAGCTCCCCACCCCGTCAGGCATGCATCTGTAGTTACCACTGCCTGTACTTCGGGATCGTAAAAGGGTTTCCCCTTTGCGAGATTCTCTCTTGTCCACCAGTGTAGGTTCTGTACGAGTGTTGGCGAAACGACCACTAGATCGTCCCACTGACCACTTGCCTGAGACCACTGTTTCGCCAACCATTCCTGCATGGGACGCATGCGCAGACGCGCGTGGGGGACCAGGTAAATGCATGACGCCATCATGCCGAGTAACCGCATAGCTTTGCGTACTGTTATCTGTTGACCTGACTGATAATGCGGAATTTGCAGAAGTATGTTCCGAATTCTTTCTTCCGAAGGGAAGGTCAATCCTTTCTGAGTATCTAGGATAGCTCCTAGAAACTGTTTTGAGGTGCTTGGCACCAGACTTGACTTTTTCTCGTTGATGGAGAAGCCTAATTCGTGGAGGAGGTCGATGGTCCTCTGAATGTTTGACCTGCAGATTCCTGGGGTTTCCCCCGTTATGAGCCAGTCGTCCAGATAAGGGTACACTGGGATTGCCTCCCTGCGTAGGTGTGCAGCTGCCACCGCCAGTACCTTGGTGAATACCCTTGGTGCAGAAGCTATCCCGAAGGGCAGTACCTTGAATTGGTAGTGGCGACTGTCCACCTTGAAGCGCAAGTATTTTCTGTGCGCCGGGAGCATGGAAATATGAAAATAGGCATCTTTCATATCCAAGGTTGCCATGTAATCCCCCTTTTTTAGGAGTGGGATTACCTCTTGTAGTGTGGTCATACGGAATTTTTGGGGCTTGACATACTTGTTGGCAGGCCGTAAGTCTAAAACTGGGCGCATTGTTAAATCTTTCTTTGGCACAAGGAAGTAAGTTGAATAGATACCCTTGTTTACCTGGTGTCCCGGGACGAGTTCTATCGCGTCCTTTTCTAGCAGAGTGGCGATCTCCTCGAGGAGGATCTTCTGATGTTGTAAAGAGTGGACTTTTTGTCTTGGAGGATGGTTTAGGGGACGTTGCAGTAGTTCTATGCAGTACCCATTGGATACTGTTGACAGCACCCATCTGTCGGATGTTATCCCTTCCCATGCCTGGGTGAAACTTGATATTCGTCCCCCTACTGGGGTTGCATGGGAAGGGACCCTGAACTGAGCGTCACTGCTTTGGTGGAGGCGTGCCTCCTCCTTTACTGGGGCTGCCTCTGCCTCTACCACGTCCTCTTTTACTACCCCTACCATACGCCTGGGTAGACTGTTGTGAGCTGGTGTTCCACTGTGTACCCTGGGTGTGGGAGTAGCTATTTCCTCTATTGGAATTTTGGCCGCGGGGGCGACGAAAATTGCCATTCCCTCTTTGGTTAGGTGGTTTGGTAGTTAACTGGCCAAGGGATTTGAGGGTGTCGAATTCTTCCTTAGCGTTTTTTAGAGCGTCCTCGACTGCCTTCCCAAACAGGAGATCACTTTCCACTGGTTTGTCTAAGAGCGTAGCTTGTGTTTCTGCTTTGAATCCCGACTGCCTCAACCAAGCATGCCTTTTGATGACAGTCCCCTCTGCTATAAGTCTACCCGCATTGTCAGCGGCGTCCAGAGTTGCTTTTACAGTGCAGCCTGACACGTTCCTTCCTTCCGCACAAATGCGAGCTAGCTGGCTTTTAAGGGGTTCGGGAGCAGAGTCTATTAGTGCTGCCACTTCTTCCCACTGGTGACAGTTGTAGCTAGCCAACAGTGTGGTGGAATTCGCGATTCTGGCTTGGTAGGCTGCCGTGGAAGCTACTTTCCTGCCAAAACCATAAAGTTTTTTACTTTCTTTGTCGGGGGGAGCCTCAGAGGAAGATAATGGTGTACCAGCTCTTTTGCGGGTGTTGGTTACTACTAGAGAGTCTGGCTTAAGTTGACCTCTAATATATAGGGGGTCCGACTGGGCTGCTTTAAACAGCTTCTCCACTCTCGGATTTACAGGTCTTGTCAGGTTTGGGTTGACAAGGGATGGTGTTATTCTGCGTTGAACAGATTTTAGGATGGGAATGGTCTGGGCTACTGGCTTCCTTTCCCCTATTAGTTCTTCCGCAAAGTCCCTTTCTTCCTGGACACCTTGTGTGTCTATGTGGAAGTGGTTAGCTGCCCGAAAGAGCAGTTCATTCAGGAGGGGCTGATTATCTATAGGGGAGTCAGACACTGGGGCTTCCCTTTCGACTGGTGAGTCCATTCTGAAAATATCTGGGCTATTTTCTGGCTCATCCTCGTCTTCGTCTTCGCCGTAATAATCTGATCCTGCAGGATCTTCTGGCGTGTCAATTTCCTGACCTTCTATAAGGGAAGAGTTTCCTTGGTCTGTAGGGAAGAGGTAAGAATAGGGTTGGACCTCGATGGGGTCTAAAGGCCTAAATGGTGTCTCGACCCGGGGTCTTTTATTTGAGGGGATAGGGTCCCTTGACCCTGAGGGAGAATCTTCCTGAGGGTTTAAAGCTAGGAGTTGTTCAGGGTGTCTTTCGAAAAAATTCGCCAAGGAAGACATCCTTGACATTACTCTGTCAATGTCCTCGCATGACCAGAGTTTTGAGCTTGGGGTGACCTTGCTGGGACTTTCTATGGATTGGCCCTGAGAAGACTTGGTCAGTTCTTTTGTAGTGGAGGACTGCAAGGGTTGTTTCCTTTGCTGTTTACCCCCTTCCCCGTGGGTGGAAGTGTGTTTCCCCTTTCCCTTATCTTTCGACGCCTGGCGTCGAGGATCGGAGGTGGAATCCCTGTCTTTCGAACTAGCCTTCGAAACTGGCCCCTCTTTACTCCCAAGTGATGTACCCTTTTCCTGGGGTGCAGTCTGGGGGTGGAAGTCGTGTTCGTCTCCGGACGATTGATCTTCCGGGATATTAATTGTCGAGGCACTCTGTGCAAGTGTGGAGGCTTGCCTGACGTCGTGCGGCGACCTCGACCGGGACCGCCCAGAGGACGTCCTTTCGGACCGCTCCTTCTGTGCCTCTTTCCGAGGTTTCGACGACGTCGAATCTCGGGTGGATTTTTTGTGTTTAGCGTGTGTATGTGTAACGCTTTTGTCGCCGGGGGACTTCCCCATAGTCGCCGGGACGGACGACCTTCCGAGGCCGGGGACGTGCGTTCGGCTGTCCTTCGACGCCTTGGTGCCCTCGCCGTCCGAAAGTTCGGCGTCGCTGCCGTCGCTGAAGGTACCCTCCGCCTCCATAGCTGCTAGCTTGGCGTGGTGGGCCCAACGCTTGGTGGAGCGGTCCTTAAGAGTTTTTGCCTTAAACCTGCTACAGGCCCTGCAACCCGTCTCGGGGTGGTCTCTGGGTAGGCAAAGGTTGCACGTAGCGTGCTTATCTACCCAAGGGTATTTCTTATTACACTTGGGGCAAAACTGAAAGGGCGTACCCTCCATACGCGCCTGTGGGCAGCGGGCAAGTGTGTGTAGGTAATAAGGTGTCGAGTGTGGAAGTGTACCACCCCCACTCTCCCTACTTGTAGGGCCGAGGCCAGCGGCCCAGGCCCGAGCCGAGGCGGAAGCCTCAAGGCCCAATCCGTCGGGTATTCGACGTTGATCTCCTCCCCGGTTCGGCGTCGAGATGTTGATCGACGAAAGGTTGGCCAAACGGGGCAAATTAGAATTAGATTAGAGTGAAAATATGGCAAAGCCAGGGAACTCCGATGAAGTGCTTCCGACCAGAATGGCGGAAAAAAACAATCTGGGGATCCTAGACGCGTGAGGGATCATGGGTACAGGGGACGTCACACTAGGGATAGTATTACTGGCACGCCCTGTGTCGACGCCCATTTTTCGACTTCGAAAAACAAACTGTAATACTCCGCAGCTTCCACTAGATGTCGGCCTATGCACAGCATGTGATCTAAGCAGATTCCACAAGCCTCAGAAATATATATATATATATATATATATATATATATATAGTCCCCAATAGATGAGGTTCACAATCCCAGGGGATAGCTCCCTTCCTCGGGTTTCTCTTCAAGACTTGTAAGGGCACAAATCCTCCTTGGAATTCTTTGGCCAAAACACAAAATAAAACACTTTGTATTCAACACAACTCTGATGCAAGTCCCAACTTCGCAGGATACCGGGTGTACTCCCTGCCAGGTTCTTTTCTACTTCAATTTAATTCGACTTTTGCCTGGTGTATTTCTTTGCCAGGACTTCTTTACGCCGCAGGAACACTGCTTCGCCAGGTAGCTCTCACTTCCTCCTCTCAGGTTCTGCATTTAAAATGTCCCGGCACCTGTCATACGCTCATAACCTCTAAAGAGTGTTCTGCACTTCCAGCTTTATGGATTCTCATTGCTCCATTCAGCCTCATAGTCTCAGCATTCTCCTATGCATGAAAATGTTGAGCAGTTCTTGGTTTGTTTTCTTGTCACATGATACCGGAAGGGGTTATCACAAGGTTTTGTGGGAAGTGGGAGGGAACTCTTACAATAAGCCATAAAAGCTTGAGATAAGAGGGAAACATCTTTAAAATGGGAAAGGGAGGTACCATGTTACATGGTACCTGATGATGCCATGTTATCCCCTTGAGGGTTGCTTTCCCCACGTGGTCCTCCTCCATATAGCCACCGTCACTATCAAGCAGCAACTGCTGGATAGTGGGAGAGGTTACCACTGGGAAAGGATTGATGACACCATGAGTACTGATGCAGAAATACCTTGTGAGGTAGGGTGGTGGAAGGGATTGGGTAATGTTTGGTAGGGCGCTGTGATGAGGTGCTGGGGTAAGGATGAGTAGTGGAGTGAAGACTGATGGTTGGGCTGTTGGTGTGCTTTTTGGGCAATGTGGCGTTTGGGGCTTGGATGCTGGGGCACTGGTGTGAGGTGTTTGGGTGATGCAGTTGGGTAGTGGGATGGATAAGGGACTGCAGTGATGTTGGATGGTTGGATACTGGAATGTAGTGCTAAGGGTCAGTTGGATGATTTTGGGATGTTGGACTGGGGGTGAAGTGCTAAGTTGTGGTTGGGTGGTGGGTGTACATGAGTGTGGGGCCGAGGTTGTGTTGGGTGTAAGGGTGCCAGGGTGAGGTACTGGGGTAAGGGTTATGTTGGGTGGTGGGGCACCGTGTGAGGTGTAGCAGTGAGGGTGGGTAGTAAGGCATTGGGATGAAGTTGGGTGGTGAGGGGGTGCTATTTCAAGGTTGGATGGTGGAGTGAAGTTGGGGGCTGGGGCCAGTGAAGTCAGGTTTTTGTATAAGGTTCGGTGGTGGGGGGAGTTTGGATGGTTTACATTGTGGCAGTGCTGGGCTGAGGTTAGTGTGGGTGGTTTAGGTGCTGGGGTGAGGGGTTGCTTGGGTACTGAAGTGCAGTTGGATGGTGGTTTATCTGGTGGCATGGGGAGAGATTGGGTAGTGGGGATGGGGTGCTCAACTGAGCTTGGACAGTGAGGTAAGATACTAGGGTGATGTTTGGTGAGGTTCTGGGTTGACGTTGGGGACCTGTGGGGAAGTTGTGGGGTGATGTTGGGTGGAGAGAGTGCCTGAGGAGAGGTTTGGTGGTGAAGTTAGTTTTTGGGGATGCTGGGTTGTGCGTAGATTGGTGGTGCAGAGGGTGGTAGCTGCGCTGGTTGAGGTTGGGTAGTTTGGGTGCTGGGGTGAAATTGTGAACTGGTGTGAGGTTGGGTGCTGGGTTTGAGAGGCACTTTGAGGAGGTTGGTGAATGGAGTTGGGTAGGGGATGGGGTTGAGTGAGGTTATGTGATGGGATTGTACGTTTATGTGCTCAACAGAATTTAGGATGTGAGAGGGGGCTGGGTGATGTGCTTGGGTTGTGTTGGAGGGGGCTGTGGGGTAAGGTGATATGTAATGATGGGTGGCAGGTACTGTGGTATGGAGCTGTGGTGATGCTGGGTAGTAAGGGTGCTGGCAAGTGTACATTCTCCCCAAACGGTTTGCAGGTTCTAGCTCACAAGATTAATTTGAACAAATATTTGGTTAAAACCACATTTTGATACACATTGCTCAGCAGAAATTGGAAAAAGTCGTATGGTTTATGAAGATGTAATTATAGGAGATCTTGGTTACAGTTGCTAAACCTTCCGAGCTACCTGTTTAGCACTATGCCTCAGGACGCACTCGGCGCTCAAACATTGTGTGTGTATGCGAATCGTGCATTTGGAGCTTGTGAATACAATGCATTTGTCCTTTCGATGCTATTCTTCTCTTGTACGTGGTATTTTGAATGCAAATGAAAGCATAAACGATGAGAAAACCGAGATCCTCTTGACAGGCTCACAGCCCTCCCTCAACAAACTTCACACCTACAAAGCCTTCACCATTGATGGTATTACCATACCAGTTTCCAACGTTGTGAAAACACTGGGAGTATACCTGGACGCCACCCTGTGACTAAAGAGAGAGGCTAGCGCTATCGCCTCATCCGCGGCATGCACGACAAAACTCATTCATGCCGCCAGACCGTTCTTGTCCCAAGGCAGATGCCTCACCATGTTGGGCCCTCATAGGGTCCAAGGTGGCACTACTGCAATGCACTCTTTGCAGGCGCCTCAACACCTTAAACTCCAAGTAATTCACAACAACGCCCTCAGAGTGGCACTTAATATCCCAAAACGTGAACACATCTCGTTGGAAAGGAAAAAGGCGCACAGGCTACCCATTAGTCAACGCATCCTCTTCAAAACACTAGCCATCACACAAATGCATAACCAACAAAGCACCTAGATATCTCTGGCAAAAAATACAAAAAATGCAATCATCCAGACTCACCCGATCGTACCACTCTAACCATCCCACTGTGCGGACTGAAAAGAGCTGGGTGTGCCAGCTTCCCCGCCGCAGGACAGTGAACAAGCTACCACAAACTGAGAGCAGAACCCTGACCTGGGATCTTCCGCAAGCAGCTCAAAACCTTCCTGTTTTTGCAGGACACCATAGACGAGTGAAACCTAGACTTCTGGCCCAGCCCTCACTACCCTTTCTCTGTGACTCCTGTACCACCGCCCTCTCTAGACATGCACCGCATATGTACTCGTACCTGTGTATTTGCCTGTTTTTACACGACTGTATGTACCTGTATCACTGTAATTATGTATCTCTAATCCTCGATCTCTGCATACTATTCATGTAACCAGCGCCCTGATGCCTCAGGACTTGGCACGCATTACAAATGTTAAATAAAAATAAAAGCAAGAAAAAATAAGTGCGTGCGCATACCAGCCGAAAAGAGTGCTTCCCAGCACACAATTCTGATGACTCACTTCGGCAATCCTCCTACCGTACTGTATATGGCCATAAGTGAACGTCGTTGAGGAGGAAGCTTGCTCATGGTGCCATCCGAACTTCATTTTCTTCCTGCTTTTGCCGAAAGGCAGCGATTTTTATCAAATTATGACTCTAGGGTAAGGGACTGGGAGGAGGGTGAACTAAGGTCTTCTGTCCATTTTCTGCCTTTTAGCTCTCCCTCAATGTGTTCGTCACATCTGTGATGCTCCCTTTCAAACGCTGTCTTTTTTGTGTAGGTTTTGTATGTTGGCAGTCAAACTCAACGGGGAAGAGTGCAAACTGGGAAAGCTTTTATAGATGCCTAGCCTTCTCTTATCAAAAGCGGGGGAGGGTTTGCATCCTGCAGGTTTAGCAACGAGCTTTCATTGTGACGACCGTGTGCTTTAAAATACCTTCCACAGAAGTCTTTTGAGAACAGTGCAAACCTTATTTTGTTACACGTATAATACAATGATTTATCACAGCGTCTAATAAAATTTGCAAGGCGTCCCACACAGCCCAGGTGGTGGTCCTCTCAAAATGTGATTGTTTTAAGACCTTCAGGTAAGTATGGATAAGAGGATGGCCGAGCCCACGCAGCGTTCCGTAGATTTCATCAAATACCATTTCACCGAATTTATTTCCCTGAAAATGGTAGGGGAAATGGTATAAGTGTAATGCATAATAGGTGGGGTGTGGGGTAAGGATATAAGTTAGGGTAGGGAGGAGAGATTGCGGGGGGGACCCCCGCATTATATTAAAAAAAAGAAAGTAGAAAAAGTAATAAGTAGATTTCGGTTTTCGGTGAAATGGATTCAGTGACATCTCCATTAGGTGAAATATATTCGAAGAAATCACATACGTCCCCCAAGCAGGAGGAGGTAGAGGGACAGCCAGCATAGCGTCACGTTCCTCTGGCCCCCTATTCACGACTACTTTGCCTCTCCCAAGGGATGCGGCTGGGGTATGGCCCCTCCCAGCACCCACCCCCTTGGTCCAGCCAAAACCGGCTCTGGTCTGGGGAGGTGGGGGGGGAGGTTAAATGAACAGGCTGCAAAGACTCTGCCTCTTTGCAGCCCGGAATGAACAGCAGTACCAGCAACACTAGGACATATCAGAGAGCTGACCACTTCAGGCTGGCACAAACGATGGGACAATTTTTCGGAAGCCCGGCTGCTTCTTGTTCATGACGTAGGAGGAACCAGAGACGTCTTTATGGGAGGGCAAAAGGGGCACTTGTCCCAGGCCCCCACCTTGGAGGGGGCCCCACAATGCTGTCTGATTTTTTCACATTGTTTACAAACGTTAAGAGCACACGCAAGGTATCTTAGGGTATGCCGTTTATGGCATGCTGCTGAGGCTCTAAAGACAAACTATTGCCTCTTTGTTGTTGACAAGTACATTTTGTCCTGATCAATTCATCCTGTAATGCTTTCTGTGCTCACTGTAGTATAGATGGTTTCTGTGTTCACTACGGCACAACTATTGTAGCATTCTCACCTTTCCGTGGGGATTATATTGATCATGTGCAATAACCAAAGTTGAAATGTATATTAATAAATGTAAGTGCTGCGACATGTTTATATGCAAGATTATAAATAACAAATTACAGCAATATCGGCCCAGCCTTTCCTATGTCTGAAGTTAATAAACCTGCATGTGTATGTACTTTGTTTTGTAGCACAACAGGTTCTATTATCAGCAATGTGCCTGCATCAGATAGTGGCTTCTATAAAACATAGCATCAGTGTAGTGAAGATCTAGAAATTGGTTTGTTCAGATAGGGAGTTGTAAACCCTATGCAGCCACCTCTAATGAGCATAGGTGTTAGTCTGAGAGGTGATTAGGTAGCCAAACTTAAGACTGTTCATGCTTGTATCCTGGTTTTGCCAGCAGACGACAGTGATCCTGGGCAAATCTTATATCACTCACATTACTGTGCTGTGTTCTGTGGAAAGGTTTGCCTTCTTGCATGCTGGTGGAATTGTTTAGCCCATAACCTGATTGTTCTTTTTATGTAGGCCATTGGAGTGGAAATGGTTCTACTGAGAAGAGAGCGGACCAGATCTCACAGGCCTGTGGCAAGCATATTTTAAGGTCTGCTCAATTGACACAAAAAAAGGTTTTTCCTTTTGTACTATTCAAAGGTTGTTCTACATATTTATAAATAACAGTTACAGCAGTCTTTTGGGCATATTTAAAGCTTCAAAACAAGAAATTAAAACCCAGATGAAATCTTTCAAGCTCACATCAATAATTATGCGGGTACTTACTTACTCCCCTTGATGGAGATAGTAAAGATAGAATACTTGCCATTTTGCATGATATGCTTATAATGGTTTGTATTTAAAATTTGACATATTGGGTTTTGTGATGTGTACTTTCCAAATCAGTTCTATAAAATGGGATTATTTAATTTCATGCTAAGAACTGGAAAGGAAAGTGGTAACGTGCATAACTTGGTAAAGGGACGCAAATCCCAGATTCCCTGCTCAACCAGTGTGATCCTGGGCATCTCATGTAATCTGATATTGCCTAACCTGTCATAATTGCCAGTCCCTCAACCTTTCAAAATTGTCACCCTTCAGAGTAATTTCATTATCAATGCATGATCTTCAAAAAACCCTCACTCATGGGTTCACTGGCTATAGTTTTGCTTTCTATATAATAATAGTGAGCATTGATCTACAGCACACTAAAGCAACTTGTCTCTTTGCTCTCTAATCGCAACACTACGTGAAAACAATGTCCCTCTTGTAATCTCAGTATGTCAGGATATGAACACCTTCCCGGTAGCTTCTAATCGTCATCCACTGTCTATGCTCTGGTATGGGAGGCTTTATTTCACCTTGCTTTCAATTGGTCTCCTGTATCCCTGATTGAGCATTTTTGCATTTATTGAGGCAGCTGATTAGTCCTCTGTCTATTCTGGATGATGTGCACCTTTTTCCTGCGTACTGCGCCCTGCATTCATGCTATGGCAGGTATATCTTCCTCGTGGCTCCTACTGATGCGAGAACACAAGTCATGGACTGTTACTGTTGGGCTTGAAATGCTACTTGTTCAACATTCTGATTACAGCAAGAATGAAGAGGGTAAGGGGACTGAAAGGGAGTGCCCATGCCTATTTTGATCACTGCGAGGCAACATATCAAGATGTGTGCTATGGTCCCGCTGCCAGATATTCTGGATTCATTCATTCCTTTGTTCGTTGGAGGGGGGCCGCAAAGGTATCTTTGCCCGGGCCCCAAAAGTGCTTAAGATGGCCCGGGGAGGAACTATGTGCATCACGTTAAGGTAAGTGGTGGAGTTGATGTGGTTGGGCACTTTAGGTGCCGACCGTCGCTGGTCTGCCCTTGGGCGACCAGCACTTCCTCCACAGCAGGGGGCGGGGGGCTTTTTGCCACCCAGCAGCTGTTAGCGATTTGATCACGCCGCACTGAGATGTGTGGGGAGCGGCTTGTTGTTCTTCTTGCTGATAGATTTTTATCCATCTGCTGTGATTTTTGGATACCGAGGCTTGAGCCTCATTACTCCATCTTCTCGGGTTGAGTATGTAGTCGTGGGTTTGTTTTCTTCTTGGTCTGTGTGGTCTTGTCACAGTAGAGCTGGTTTCACAGGGTCTTCGCAGTGGTGGGGAGCGTTCATGGCGGCAGCCTTTATGGATGGTAATGGCACGTGGACTCGTGGGCCGGGATACAGATTTTGCCCCCCTGCGGTTACAGGCATGCTGGGGGGAGGTTCACATGCAAACCACCAGTGATTTGGGTTTGAATTTATGGTCGCTGGGCGGGATGTTTCCCTTAGCCCAGGATCAGCTCCCGCATGGCCCGGCGGCTCTGCGTGCCTTCTTGGCCAGCACTTGCATGCTAGGGATAGTCGCATGGTGCACGGGGAGCATTGCTTCCAAGGGAATCATGTGAAAGATGGCACGTGTACACTAATGAAATGAACATAATTTGTAATTGAAGGGTTGGTAAAGGTGTGCTGCATTACTTAGTTGGACTTGGGCAATTGAATTTAAGAAGAGGCACATTAACAGGATGTGAAAGGACATGAATTGAAAGGATTATGCTGCAGCTCGCTGAAGTGACATGCGTCTTTAGATGTATAGCCAAGAATGGGGAGTGTGTGTGCACTGAGATGTATGGCACACAGGACATTTACGTTTCTAAGTGGAGAGGTGACGATGGGCTGCCTACCAGGTTCTTCTGCATCGGTAGGGGTGAGCTGGGGGCAACATTTCCTGGGGCAGGCTTGCTGTTGCTGTAATAAAATGAATACGTTCATGTACTACCACAACAGGTGAAAAAACTAGCGACAGGACGGAGCGGCCCGCCTCAGGTTTGTCTTGGGAGTGCCGACAGGATCACTGCAGGAGTTTTTTGGTAAGGTATTAGAAGTTGCTGCAGGGTTGAACGTTTTGGCATCCCTTCGGGTGCTGTTGGGTTTTCAATGGTATGCGCTGAAGATAGGAGGGAGCAAAACTCTCATAAGGATGGGTACTTGAATGGTCAGTGAAATGCTGGGAGACCACTAGTTGAAGGTTTGTGTGGGTGGTTTACCATTGGGGAGGGTGCAGGTTCAGTACACAGGGATGAAATACATAAATATTTTTCTGGAATTGGGAAGTGCCTGGCGAGAGACTAGGTTACATGCAGTGGGGGAGAGCTAATTTCGCATGTCATTACAGGTCATTCTGGCCATGCACTTTGGGAAGAGAGCTCATTTCACTTCGGTCATTTTAGGTCAGCCTTGGGATGTCGAGCCAAGGGTCACCAGACACATTCTCTAGCAGCAAGAGCAGCTCCAGCACCAGGAGCGGGTGGGATAACGATGGAGGGTCCGAGCTCTGGTTGCAGGACGGGCAAGAAAGGTTTTGGTGGACGAAGGTGAAGTGTCAACACAAGAAAGGTTTCTTGCTTCAGTCCAGAGTCCCCCCCACAGTGTGAGTGTGTGGGAGGCTCCACCCTCTGCCCGAGTTTGCCACTATCGCAGAGTCTGTGGGTGAGCCCACCCCTTGCTGTGGCTGGACCCTAAAGGGGTGTAGACAGCAGGGTGCTGCCCATGCAGCAGCAGGCCCCAGCAATCATAGTTAAGTTACAGGGACAGGAATTTGGAGGCAGCGGGGGAACAATCGAAACAGAGGTTCCACAGGCCCCTCCCTTGTGGCCAGAATAACAAGTTACTTACCTGTTGTAACATTCTTTCGATTGGATGTTCCTCCCACTTATTCCTCAGTTTATTAAATCTTCATATCCAGCTATAGCTGCTTGGGAATTTCTTTCCAGCAGGGGTCGATACATGTCGACTCAATATCCCTCGAGGGCCTCCGTCTCGATGTCAACCTCATCATTGGTATATAGCGTGTTTAGCGACCATTGGCTTCAGTTCCGTTTCTATGCAAATTGGTTTAGCCTACGCCCACAGTTACCCTTAAAGAGCGTAAACTGCAATATCAAGGGCATTCTACTGCAGGTAGGTTGGGAGGGGCGATGAGGAATACGTGGGAGGAACATCCAATAGAAAGAACGTTACTACGGGTAAGTAACTTGTTCTTCAAATGGATTGTGTCCTCCCACGTATTCCTCATCTTATGATGGTATCCCAAAGCAGTGTTTCCATTTCTCGAGGAGCGAGTCATAATTTAAAATTTTAAACAAGAATTTAGGAGTTCCTTACTGGTTTGTGTGTATACACAGTGTAACACTGCCTTCTCAAAACCACGTTCCCGGTCTGAGGAAGAGTCCAGACTATAATGCTTGGAGAATGTGTGGACAGAGGACTATGTGGCTGCATCACAAATATCCTGAATTGGGACTCCCCTCTGTAAGGCAGAGGAAGTAGCCATGCCCCTGGTCGAGGGAGCATTTAGAAGTTCCTAATATGATCCACCTGGTTACGATTTGTTTTTTGACCGCCATGCCAAATTTATGGGCTGTGTAACCAACAAAAAGTTGATCTTCCTGTCTTAACTTCGACATTCTGGATAAGTAGAAGCTAAGTGCATGTATTGGGTCAAGTCTGTGTAACCTCTCCTCTTCCTTTCCGGGATGAGGTGGAGGATAAAACAACAGAAGTATGATTTGTTGAATTAAATGAAACTCAGGCACAATTTTTGGTTAAGAAGTAGGTTTAACCTTAAGGACCACTCTATCCTTAAAAAAGATTGCGTAAGGAGGCTTGCAGGACAAGGCCTGAAGTTGATACACCCTACGGGCTGATGCAAGAGCCACCAAAGGATGGTCTTCAGAGTTAACAATCTTAGAGGACAGGAATGAACAGGTTCGAACGGAGCACACAATAGAAATTTCAAAACTAAGTTGAGATCCAAAACCGGGACTTGAAATGGGATCAGAGGAAATAAATTTGTCAATCCTTTCAGAAGTTGTATAGCCAATGGCATTTTGCTGAGAGATATCTCTTCAGATGAGCGCTTAAAACAGATAGCACTGCCAGATGCCCTTTAATTGTGCCAACTTGGAGCCCCAGATTAGGTAAGTGTAACAAGAACGATAACACCATAGGTGTGCTGCATGTAAAGGCGCTAAAATGTTTTAGAAATGGTTCTTTTCCCTTGCGTGACTAACCTAATGTTTCTTTTTCTGTTCTGCAGGTGCGGTGTGACTCCGGATCGGCGATCGCGTGAACCGCTTCGATGGATTGCAGGAAGGGTGCAGCCTCCGGGTGAGTATTGGCTTTCTTTGCTTGAGTTTCCTTTCTGCAGATGCGACGATCCTGTGAGCGGCTGAAGAGGAAGCCTTTCAGATGGACAGCTTCTCAGGTAAGGACTCAACTGCTGTTCTTGTTCTCTCTTCCTTTCCTTTCTCCACAGGTGCTGATGGTTCGTGGTTCCCAAGGCGGGTGTGGCTGAAGACCGGGTAAACTGGAGCTAGCAGACACGGTGAGCGTTACGCTGTAGGAGTGCAGAATAACGCGATGCGTGTTCTGTCCTTAGGGTGTGCTTTATATAGCCTTGCACAAGTAGTCACAGGTAAAGTAGTCCCTCCAGCCACAACCGAAGTTAGACTGTATGGCTCAGTTCCTTCAGGCTGGACTAGATGTGTCTCCATGCTCCCTGCAACCTGCCTTACATGATGGAATAATATGAGCCTGACGCCAACAGCGCCAGGACTGACTCCAAGGAGTCTTGAGGAAACCTTTTGGGGCCTTAAAGGTCCCCATGGTTGCCAGTAACTGGGGTAGGCTGGTCTGCTCCCGATGTCTGGGGGCATGCACCATGACACTGTGCTCTGCTTGCTCAGAGCATCTGAGCTGCTGCGTTCTCCTTTCCGGCTAGATAAACTGCTGATAAGGAGACTCCTCCTTGAATTGACCAGAACCGGAAAGCATTGCCTCTCTGCACAGTGGTAGTGACCCTACACCTCCTCTCTCATTGAGGTAGTACATGGCCACTGTGTTGTCCCTCATTATCAGGACATTCTTACCTTGTACAGAGGGCAGGAAGGCTTTCAGCGCTAGTCTGATCGCCCTCAGCTCCAAAAGGTTGATGTGTAGTTTGGACTCCTATGGAGACCAACCACCGCTGATTGTCAGATCATTGGCTTGGGCTCCCCACCCCGTGAGTGAGGCATCCGTCACTACAATTATCCCTGGCATGTTGTTCTCGCAAGCCCACCACAGAAGGTCGTGTGCGACTCTGCATGGAACCTGAAGGTCAGATATTGACCTTTAAGACATGCTAGAACGGCATATGTTACGCCAGTAACAGCTAGTTATACTTATTTCAGTTGTGAAAATCTTTTGGCCATTTGAACATATTATCCTTACATATTGTCACTTGTTTATAGTGTGAGGGTCAGGATAGGACTTTTGGACACAAGGATGTTTTTTTTTGTTATTGACATCCTGACGCAGACAGTTCCTTAGTTTTGATTTATAGGCAGGGAAAATCCTCTTAGGGCATGGGTGCACAACATACGGCCCGCGGGCCAGTTGCGGCCCGCCATGCCGTTTTGTCAGGCCTGCCAGCAACAAAGACCTTGCGGGCCGCCCTCCATTAGGAAAGTCTTTGTTGTCTTCCGGGCCGGACAAACCACTGGCCCTCATTGGTTCAGTGCACACGAACCACGCAGCTCCTACGAGCCACGTAGTGCATGTGTGCTGCACCAATGGAGTGCCAGCACTACGGCTGGCGTGGCCAGTAAGGCTTGATGCTGGCAGGCATTTCAGCTTTGTCACGCCCACGCCAGCCGTAGTGCCAGAAGCCTCGCCAGCGTTCCAGCACGTCTGGGTAAGTAGATGGTGGGGGTGGGGTGCTGTATGTGTCTGTCTGTCTGTCTTGACTGTTTTTTTTGTTTTTGTATGTATGTTGAGATGCAGAGATGGGGGTGTGTTGGGTGTGTATGGGTGCATTTGCATTTATATGTCTGCAGTGTATGTTGCGGGGGTGGGGGGTTTGTCGGGTCTGCTTGAATGTGTTTGTGTGCAAGTGCAGTGTGTGTTGAGATGCGGAGGGGGTGATGTGTGTCGGGTCTGCCTGAATGTGTGTGTGCAAGTTCAGTGTAGGTTGAGATGCGGGGTGGGGTGTGTGTCAGGTCTGCCTGAATGTGTTTGTGTGCAAGTGCAGTGTGTGCTGAGATGCAGAGGGGGTGTGTGTGTCGGGTCTGCCTGAATGTGTTTGTGTGCAAGTGCAGTGTGTGTTGAGATGCGGAGGGGGGTGTGTGTTGGGTCTGCATGAATGCGTCTGTGTGCAAGTGGATTGTGTGTTGGGATGCGGAGGGGGGGGGGGGGTGTCGGGTCTGCCTGAATGTGTTTGTGCAAGTGCAGTGTGTGTTGAGATGCAGAGGGGGGGTGTGTGTCGGGTCTGCCTGAATGTTGGTTTTTGTGTGCAAGTTAAGTGTATGTTGAGATGCATGGATGGGGTGTGTGTTGGGTCTGCATGAATGCGTTTATGTGCAAGTGGATTGTGTGTTGAGATGCGGAGGGGTGGGGGTGTCGGGTCTGCCTGAATGTGTTTGTGTGGAAGTGCAGTGTGTGTTGAGATGCGGAGGGGGTGTCTGTGTGGGGCCTGCCTAAATGCCTAAATGTTTCTTTTTGCGTGCAAGTTCAGTGTATGTTGAGATGCGGGGGTGGGGTGAGTGTCGGGTCTGCCCGAATGTGTTTGTGTGCAAGTGCAGTGTATGTTGAGATGCTGAAGGGGGGGGGGGGGGGAGGTCGGGTCTGTATGGGTGCACAGTGTATGCTTGTGAGTTTGTGTGCTGAGTTGGGGCAGGGTGCTGCAGGTCTGTATGGGTGCATGGTGTATACTTGTTAGTTCGTATGCAGGGGTGGAGGGGTTGGGGTCTATATGAGTATGTATGCATGGTGCATGCTTGGTGGCATGGGGCATAGTGTTTGCTTGAGGGGTGGGTGTCTTGGGGCATAGTGTTTGCATGAGGGGTGGGTGTCATGGGGCATAGTGTTTGCGTGAGGGGTGGGTGCTTTGAGACGGTGTTTGCATGAGTGGTGGGTGTCATGGGGCACAGTGTTTGGTTGAGGGGTGGGGGCCATGGGGCATGGTGTTTGCTTGAGGGGTGGGTACCTTGGGGCATAGTGTTTGCATGAGTGGTGGGTGTCATGGGGCATAGTGTTTGGTTAAGGGGTAGGAGCCATGGAGCATAGTGTTTAATAAAAACTGGGGGTTGAAAAAGCCTCCTGCACGCCACGCCCCACAGCGCCTACCGCCCCACCCACATTTACTTTTCGGCCCACTATAGCCATCATGTAAGGTACTTTCGGCCCTCTGTCAAAATCAGTTGTGCACCCCTGTCTTTTAATTAATATCCTTGGTACAAACATGACAGCCTTTTGTCTGGTTCTCATTTGTGACCCCTCACACTACAGGATGTTATTGTGAGGATGGTATGGGGGGGCGGTGGGGGCTGAAAAATGACCTTTTACCTAGGGCACCCAAAATCCCTAAACTGGCCCTTGTGGTAAGTGAACACTAGATATGCTGCTAAGAGAGCAGACGGTGACCATGGCAAGGACCGGTTGTCTCCAAGTCAAGCACAGACACATACTATGATGCACATGGCTCTATGGCCATACTGAAGACAGGGAAAGGAAAAGGGTTGAGTTGAGAGAACAGAGAACAAAAAAGGGCACCCAATATTTCAAGACAAAAGTGATTGCCAAATGGTCTAATCGCGACCTGCTCATGGTCTCCAAAATATTCGTAAAACACTACTGGTGAAATATTCAGTAAACAGTCAAGGGAAATGGTCCAAATAAATCACAACATAGTGAATCTAGTGTAATGACCAGATGGAGCACTGCAGAATATTCCTCTTTGTTCTCATCTAAGCAAAAGGAAAGGTAGTATATCTAATCGCCAATGCCAATGCCAATTACATCGTCAGATGCTTGACAAGTCACTACCAGGAATGCTCGTAATATTCGAACTAGTTAGTGATGTTCGGCATAGCAGATGCCACTGAAATCTAGAAAACACACTGGATGCAAAGGAGAGTATGATTTATGTTTCCTTGTTAGGAGCCATTAACATTAATTGCTAATATTTATGCAGTTAAAGGAACGACTCAAGAAATATCACTCAGTGTCTCCCTTCTCCTCCAAATAGGGGCTCACTGATGTGACACTGAAAATAGAAAAAAAAGTCATAAACCAACACAAAGTCACAACACATTTTTTCAATGAAATGGTACAAAATTTAGAGGGCCAATTCCTGAAGGACTGGAACAAGCAAAAAGAGGAAGTAAACATGTTTAACACAAAAGCCACTGCTTCATCGAAAATCACCTATCAAGAGACAAAGAAGGCATATACAAAGCTGTCGAGCAAATAATATTATAATATTGCTCAGTGATATCACCACTCTCACCAAACTCTTCCACCACTGTAAGCACCTGCTCAATCACAGCTGCAGTCAGTCGGCTGTACCATGTCAAATTGCAATTGCATCCCCCCTTAGCAGAGTAGCCCCTGATAACTATTCTAAAGAGTCGCAAATTAAAATGAAGGCCTCGAAATTCAAGATTCTCAGTCTGCCCATTACCCATTTCCAAACACCTGGGCGAGGGGAAAAATAAGTTATTTAAGGATAAATATTATATCCAAACTCAAGGACTGGTATGAAACAAACTATCCTCCCATGTAACACACTAGGAATGGATGTCACTTTCGTGGTTTCAGAGAAACATACTGACCAGAGTCCTACACTTTCTTTCAGGCCATTCCAAAGACCCCCCCCCCTAAACTAGAGTTGTTCTAAATGGACAAAAAATCTAAAGAAATGGCGCGCTTCATGTGGAGGGGAAACATGCCTAGGATTGTCTGTAAGACATTAAGAGCCAAGTTGGACAGGAGTGGATTAGGCTTAGTTTAGTCAGATATTTCGTGGCTACAAAAATATCAGACTTAGCTGCATATTCTTGGGGAATGGGCCAATGGGTGGTCATTCAAACAATGGTGGAGAATGGATGCAGCAATATGAGGAAGACCATTATGAGACAATTTGGCTCCTTAGCTATCAGTCAGTCACTAATACAGATGAAGTAGAGATTAAAGGCCACTTCACCTTTCCTCGCTCTTTACAACAATTTTTTGCAACCATCATTTCTCACCAGAATTCCAGAATGGGAATATGTGAGATTGAGGCAAGCTGCATCAATCGTCAATAAGGGGGAGGGTTAGATTTTTCTAAAGTGCAAGCCTGAATTTGTTTATGAAGGAAAACAGATTGGAATACTTACTTTTTAATTATTATTTATCGCGCGCTATAGTTTACCAATTAACATTTTGCACAGAGTACATAAAATCAGCAACAGACATGATAATACAACATACAAACATAAATCACACAGACAAGTACAATAAAAGAACAAACAAGACAATCATTTTCAAAAATACCTCTAAAAGATCATGAACACTATAAAATACCCATGACCGTATCAATAAAACTCACAATAGCAATTATAAGGGATGTCTGTCTACCATTGAATATTCTTTCCCAAAAATTCTGCGACTTAAGAAAAGAAAAATCATGTACCAATTTTTTTAAAAAATGCTACCTTAAAACTTGCAATGCTGCACGGGGTGTTCTAAAGATTCCAATTAAAAGTCATTCTTACAGAAACAACCGATTCTCGGTGCACTAATCTCGCCACATCTGGTTCCAATTATTTCATGTGCAGGATACAAGTTTAAACTGTGCTTCATAAATCTAGACCATCACCAGTGTGGTGGGTCAGGAGGACACAGATTAACTTTTCATCTGCTTGACTTTGTGGTCTGATCAACAATCTTGACCCTGACTTACATTTTACCTGAGAGTATTCGCAGTCCAACATCTCGTTTTTGCAACTAAATTTATTTTGAAGAGAATGGCCTCCTGGAGACTGAACTGTTCCGTAAATGTAGGTAACGCAATACCACAATGCACTTTTCAAGCCAGCACCCACAGAACTTATTGAATAATATCCCTCATGGAATGTTCCTGCTACTTCAGCGTAATTGTACAACACTGCGGAACTTCAATAAACATGCATGCATTTTACAGAAAAGACTAAGACATAGAGGCTAGCCTAAATAAATTGTTCACCGCTTGTTAAAAAGTAATCGTAATATTGACCGTAAGTCCTTGTTGATTCCAACTTCAAGAAGACGACTTGTAGACAAACTGGCCTGTGCATCGACCTTCTGCCAGTTTAGCACAGCTATTCCAGGCATGATCCCAAATAACTGGAGGATTCTGTCCACCATAGACATTGGCTTGGAAAAAAACGCTTTTTGTCTTTAAGAAAGGCAGAAGCCTTAAACAAAGCTTAACCAGGGTGAGTCGGAAGATATGTGTACCAATATCGACAATTAGGGATGTGCATCAACAACCAGTTGTGGGACACTACCCCTGTACCATTTACATAGCCTGTAAACTGTCAATCAAAATCCAGTCCTTTGATTATGTGGAAAAAACATGGGTACTATGTACTTTTACTACTTGTAAAAGTAAAAAAGTGGTTTATGGCATCTCCTGCCCGTGTAAAAAAGGTTACGTAGGCAAACAGTCGAGGGAAGTACATCTCAAAATGATTGACCATTGTTAAAAAATCCACAAAGATCTCAAATGCACCCCTGGTCTCATTTTTTGGATTTCGGGCATAAGGTGTCTAAATTGAGGTGGTTCTGTATTGAGAAGGTCCAAAATTCCACTAGTGTCAAAATAGCTGTTGAGGAGTGGGACTGGATGGATAATTAATGGCCAGTACTGGGTTACAGCACACAATTGCCAGCTTTCTCTACCTTCCCTTCGGTAAGCATGTCTTTGATTATTTATTTTTGACATCTTGGGCTGGAACGGTGCAACCCACCTAGTCCCCAAATAATGACAAATTGATGGAATCACCTTTGGCTTCCTTCTTGTTTCGTTTTATGCAGTGCTCATACTCCTGCTGGCATGATTTAACCTGCAACAGGCCATTCGCAGGCCACTTCATCAATATTGTGGTAATATGAATTGAGACGGTATCATTACACTGTTCAGTGGAATGCGAAGGCCGGCTCTGCACTTGGCACATTGGTCGGCGTATTCCATGAGGCAATGGTCATGCCCTTTCTAGGAACTCACCTGTACTGTAATGAATACACAGACATAGCTTTAGATTATGGGTGTCTATGGAATAAGAGCATTATTTGGGCTCTTGAGATCACATATGAGGTGCTATGCTTAATGGCATGCCGCAGAGGTGACTTCATGACTCTGCTGGGTCTCCTATGTGTCTATATATTATTCATTGGGCATATTGGTGGTGACAGTTACGCTACACCTCATCTTCCATATTGTTTTCTTTGGGGCTACAGGTGTTCCCATGGAGAGTCCACGTTTAGTTAATGATTTTGTTTTTCATGCGGGTTTCCCTAATTTATTTTGGTTTCCTGTCAAATGTTTAGGCCTTCATTAATCATATGGCTGTTTGAATTGTAAGTATAATTTGAATTAGATCTGCAAAACACAGTATAATTGGTTGTAAAATATGTAATTTATGTATCCTCAATATGTTTTTTAGGTTTGCTTCTTTGTTACCCTGATGAAGACGTTGCAAATAATGTATCAATGTTGAAACCAGTCTGTGTGTTTGGAAGTCACTTGAAGACAATTACACCAAATTGATTAATCGGATCTGGCTTCAGGATTTTGTGTTTGTGTAATCCACACAACTCCTAGCTTGTCCGAGTTAGTTTATATAAACAGCATGTTGTGGATGTGGTCTATTGTGGATATGGTATGATTGGATTTGATGTACGTGTTGTTGATAAGGTATTGGGTTGAAGAGCTTTTTACTAACCCTATTTTTGTTGTTCTTTGCATTGATGATGTGCTTTTGTTTTAATGAATTGTACATTAAATTGTATATATTTTTGATTAAATACTTGAATTGTTTTATTAACTGTTTCAGATGTGATACTTCAGTTCCCTTATCCGACTTTCGATGTCACTGAGGATTTGTATTAACTGCAAATAATAAATGCCTATCTCTCCCTATGCGAAGGGTTTTCCCTACCTAACAAAACTAAGGCGCGTCAGTCCAAATCAGAATTGGTCCACTGTCTAAACTAACCTATTCTAATCCTACCACTATTATAACAACAGAAACCAGCAGAACGACTCCCTTCTCCTGTAAGTTGGTTCTTCACCAAGTTCAGTTTCTGTCCTGTAAGGTATTCAAGTAGTTCTCGACAGCTACTTTTATTAGGTCACAAAGTTCTGATACTCAGCTCTTGAAGTTTTCAACCTTCTCCTTCACTTAATAACTCCTTTGTTCCTTCTAGTTCTCTTCTGGCCTTATTTAATTTTTATTTATCATTTTCCTTTCAAAGGATATTTTTATCCGACACTTACAGCTTTTTCCTTGGCTTCTTGGGTTCTCAATCTTTATTTCAGGGTCTTTGGTTCCACTTTGGGCTTGGCCCTTGTTCTCTTTTTCCATCTGCCCCTCAGATTTTCCCCTTTCACAGTGTTTCCTATTCTGTAATATCCCAAGGTTTTCTCCTTGACCTCTTGAAGTGTAAACCTTCCAGTAAGGATTATCATTCCATGTTAATACTTTGCCTCGACTGGGAAGAGTATGAGCGTTCCAGTAATGCTCTTCAGTCCCCCTTTCCAGGATCTCCAGCTTTCCAAGTTATCTGTCGTGCTCAGGGATAACATCACTGGAGTTCAGGACTGGTTGGGACCTTCTCTTCCATTTTTCCGGTTGGCTTCTCGTAACTCCAGTGCTTTCATATACTATCTCCCCAGTTTCTCGTTTGCTGATTAGATCTGTGTTGAAGCAAAGGAAGTGGTATTAGTGTCATTCACAAACCCACTGGTCCAGCTCTGCTCGACTGCGGTCACACCACCACTTGGCTCTCACTCAGGATAAAGACGACTTGCGTCCACGTCTGCTTCTCTCCTCTCTTCCCGTTGCCACGTGTCTAAAGTTTCACTCAGGTTTTCTTTGGCAAAGGATGCCGTGCTTCTAGCTTTTTCCTACAGCATACGTCTGCGAGCAAGTTTGTAACTCGTGGGTTATCTCCCTGTCCTTTCAGTCTCTGCCTCTTTGTTTTATCACGTTGCCATGGGACCTCACCTGCATAATGTTGCAGTCCTTTCTCTGTTTGTTCTACACTCTGTATTCCTTCACAGAAATGTTTCCTCATCTCGGTACAATAACGTTTTTCCTTCCAAGGAATAATTATATTTTCCTGATGACAAGAACATATTTCGGTATTTTCTTCATACCTTTCTTCACTGGATGTTTTTGGAGGTGTATTATTGGTATGTTTCATAGAGAGTTCATCATAAGAACGGGAGTCTTGGTTCCCAAAGGCTGGACTCTCTCCCAGTGATGTGCCTCTTGACTCTACCCCTAGAGAGGGTTTTGCAGAGCAGGCTCACCTCCCTAGCCTCACAGGGAAAGGATCCCTGTGATTCGTCACACCACCCACTCTCAAATTTCATTAAATAAGGGGGTAGGGTCTGAGATTAGTTTTACTCCTAACCCAAAAAACGATATAGATTAAAACCATTGATGTGGTTTCTTGTGATGCACCAACCGTGCTGCAAACCCTTTAAAAAAAATGATCCATGTTACAAATGAATACCTGCCATGATAGAAAATGTGTGCTCAATGTATTATGACAGCCATTCACCCACTCCTTAAAGACATCCACATGGTCATTTTGAAAAGCTGCATTAAAAAAAGAAAAGCCCAAATTAGTCAGGGAATTTAAGATTTTCTATACTATCTAGAGATCTCCACTTAGCCACTCCAGCCAAGAAAAGGATACCTCAAAATGGACAGGGCAACACCCTCAGGCAACCCCAAGGTTCATCTCCAAATCAAACTTTCTACAGTTGCCCAAATCTGAGTTTTCATTACATAGTTTACTTTAAATCCATAAAACAAACTGGAAATTACCTTTGCTTCATACGACTTTAAAACGGGTAGAAAAGAAAATGTTCCATATTCAGAGCATATTCTTTTAATTTTTTAAACAAAGCAAAGCTTTGAGCCGAAGATCATTAAAATAGTCACTTTGATACTACTTTATTTTCGTACATGAGGGCCAAGGTATTTAAAATCATTGAGCATTTCACTCTTAACATTCCTAAAGGGCCAAGAAAAGGATTCCCTTTTATGTGCTGGAGACGCCACCATAACCTTGGTGTTTGAAATATTCATTGAGATTATCTATTTAAAAATCATCCACTGCACATATGGCCCTTTGAAGGTCTATCTACTTCTGTCCAGAACCACCAGAATCACCAAATAGTCAGCATACACCAGGAATTTAATAGGCATCAGTCGCAATTTCACAGGAAAAGTGTGCACATTTGCAAAACCCTCATCTAAATACTAAATCTATTATTTAAATAAGGCGCTCAAATACACCCCTGACTCATTTGGAAACTGGTGTCGGTATGTGCAGACTCTTAATTATATGTGAAAGAGCATAAGGAAAGCAGAACTTAATAGGTTTCCCAAATTTGTTATGACATACTAAATCTAAGGTTGAAGATAAATCGAGAAAAGCAACACAAAGCTGCTTCTTTTTTATTTTTGTGCTTGTGAAAAGAGCATCTGAAGCAAGAACCCATTTTGGTTTGTACCTAAACCCTTTCTAAAACGAGCCCGAAATTGGCTCATCCTATTATGTAACACTGTCCATTGCTCCAACAGTTTTAAAACACAAAGAGTTTACTATTTACGTCAAGTAGAGTAATAGGGCGGTGTTTTATAGGAGAGGATTTTGTCCTTTTTTGGTAAATTAGAATTGCAAAACCCAATTTCAATTATTCTGATAATTCTTTTTTATAAACAATATTAGTAAATACAATTAAAATAATTTTTGATCAGAAGATATGGCTCCCCCTTCAGAGTGTCCTTTTGAAAGACCACTGGGCCCTCAAGCTTTTAGCCTACAACTAGCAGAAGTACCCGTTCTCTGAACAGGTTCTGTAGATAGGCATGATCACACTTATCCTGTAGGTCGCTGTTCCTATTAGCTTATCTCTTGATGTGCTTTGCACCCTGAAGTGAATTGCAAGGAGAATGGGCGCGTGTGGCTGGCAGACACACCCCAAAGCAGACGTTGGGGGAAGGCAAGAGTTGGTGTGCTGCTGTGCATACTGGGACCTTCAGTGCTCTCTCCCCACCTGTTGCCTCACCCTGGCGTGGGTCAGTTCGTTGCGGTGCAAGTGTCTCAGAAACCGTGCATTCTAGAGCCTTGAAAGGTGGTTTTCGAGGTCCTGTAGGGACCTCAAGTTTTGTTCCTTGTGTTGTGACTGGTTGACAAACATTCTTTGTTCCCCTTCCCTGTGAACATAGTTTACAGCTTCATCGGCAGGCACCATCTCGCAAAACCCCTCTGGAAAAGTAATGTAACCTGATGCAACTAAAATGTTGAAACTTCTGGAATGCTACCTGCCTGCACCTTCGCCTCTCACGTCCATTCGCCTCTCATACATTTTTTGTTTCCTTTCCTGGTGAACATGGTTTACGGCTTTGTCAGCAGACCACAACATTTTTTTTAACTTTTGGTGAAATCCAGGGAAAAGGGTGGGGTGTCCAAATGTCTTCTAACCAGTAATGTCCGGAGGGCCCAAACAGGCAAGTATGCACAATTTGGTGTACATTGGTTAAACGGTGTGGAATTGTAAGGGACAATGCTTTGCCAAGCCACAAACACACAAATCCCGCCACAAACCTGCAGACAAATTCATATATATGCCAGACGAAGCCCGAGCAGGGTGAAACCCGTTGTTCCTCTTTTTTGTTTTAAACTGCTGCTGCCTTCCTTTGTCCAAGTACTTTTAATTAATAAAGGACGCTTTGGCTGCACTGAAAAACACTGACTGTTTGTGGATTTGTGAAGAAGATTGATGTTTTTATGTTTTTCCTTACAAGCATAAGCAGAGTGCCGTTGCGCCCTGGATTGGATTCCAGTCCCTCTTTCTGAGATATTATATTTATATATATATATGTCACTTGAAGTGGAACATTCTTTCTTAGCATAGACCTTTGTATTTCCGAGATTGGATTTATTTAGATTTAAGATTGATATGCCTTTTAATCATTTACTAAATTCCAAAAGGCATTAGAATCTCTCCTTAAAACTACAGCTAATGCAGTTTCACTATGTTGCTGTTACATAAGTTGTCAATGACCCTTTATCCAGTTTTATAGGAAGATTGTAGCCCAATTCCTCTTTCATATCACAATGACCACTCTTCTCAGCCATCTTAAACTGCAATCTGTTTTCCTTTTTACATGACTGAAGAATTGTATCAAAAGTTTGGAGATGGCTTTCTTTTCTTATGTAAGAACTCCGCTCCCGCATCCCCTGCCCTTTCGAATTTAGCTTTCTAGAAATCTGTAAAGTACTGCTAAATTCACTCAGATCAAAAGGCTCAATCCTCCTTTTTTCAGGTAAAACATACACAAAGCTAGAACGTTTCCCATTTAACTTTGTCACAAAATCTTTTGGTTGGGCTACTCTATTCCCTCCCATATTAATTACCAGCTAACGGGGCCCATAATTTGGAATACTTACAAATCAGACATTGGATGATGCACTAGAAAATAAGAGAAGAAGCCGCTAGGACCCTTACAGAGTTTGGATAAATGTTCAAATCATTCATAGGTGTAAGGCACCAACCTCTTCAGAATCTTTACATTGTTGGACCTACCTTGGTGTTTGGGGAAAGAGTTTGGACCGATGGTATCAGAGGAAGATTGTGCAAACATTTGAGTTAGAGCTAAAAACCCATCAGCCTTTGGAAAGAATAAAGAATTAGATGATTCAATGATGGAACCAAACCCATAATAGGCTACACAAACTTAATACAGAATACCCAGGGGTGTTCAGGCGGGCTGTGATGTGTGTATGGTGGTCTTGCCCACCTCTAATCCCCTTTTGGCAGAAAATGAAACAGCTGACTTTTTAAGTCATAGGAAGAGACTTGCCATAGGATCCAGATGTAGTCTTACTGGGTCCACAGATGGCAAGTTTATAACAGTTACATGCACCAATAGGCCATCTATTTACTGGCATACTTCTGACAATGCGATCAGACTGGGCACAGCGCAAAGCCTCATCCACAAAATAATAGTTATCAAAGCTATTGACTGAAATGGCCAAGTAATGCTTTGCGATCGACACACATCCAGAGAAAACAGGTTTTATGGATATGCAGAATCCTCTTCTAGACAATTCCTCCCAAGAAAATTGAGCCCTACAAGACTCTGGGTATTAGTAACTGTTTGGCCGCTGACAAGTAGAATAGATCTCTAGGGTATTCCTCATGTGAAGAGTTCCATTGCCCTTGAAGAAATGTCTAACTGTACATTACTGTGTTTCAGTTAGGTAGGGGTGTGTGTAACAATGTGTGGGGGAAAGTTTATGATGTATTGAAGATTCTTGTACTCTGTTGATGTTGTAGACTCCCCAAGCTGTGGATAACAATAAAAGTATGCTGGATAAAAAAGAAAGGGTTGTGCACCCAGGCAGTATTGGCAGCAGTATCAGAGTTGCATGCAGGTTTTCTTCCCCCATCCAATAACCACCCTAAAAAGTAAGCATACAGTTAAAGGGTAGCAGGGGGAGCATGGGAGGCAACCGTTAGTGTATGGCGATTCCAACCAGGACACCGTCTCCTTCCCTACTTTCAACTAGAAAAGCCTAAAAGGAGCACACATTTGAGGAGCATGACATAAAATGGAAAGTAACTGCCCAAAAACAAGGGTGGGGTTGCAAGTGGTGAGGAGTTGCGGTGGTTCGGGTCATCATCCTAATCAAACGTGCCTCTGTAAAGAAAACGGCTTACTTCACAAATAACCTATTTATGGAAACTTTAAAAAATAAAATGTAATTTACATGAAAATCAAGTCATATGGTTTTTATTACATATTATGTCTGATAAAATAGTATGTCTCTGCATATGTATTCGGTGAAAAGGTACATTTTGCATTAGGTATTTCACCAATTTAGATTTGATTTTTTAATCACTCGTATATAACAAGGTTTTAAATAGGAAAAAGGAAAAACTGCAATAAGTTATGCAACTGGAATTTTAAAGCAACCACTTTATAATGTGCTCTACTAAGATGACATTTCTGAAATATCAAAATATTATTTCAGATGTATAAGTCATGTGACGGGTCAGAAGGAGGAGTAGAAAACTTTAAAGACATTTTAGTGTTTTTAATTTAATTATATAAATAATGCCTAACTTTCCCTATCGCTAAAGGGGTCAACTTACCCATCTAAAAGAACCAAGGATGCTCGCCAGGAAGTCCCAAAGTAAAAAAGTTCCACAGGTCCTAATCAACCCTTATTTGGTAATTTTTCAAATTCATCTACATTAGAGCCATATACGTAGAGGCATAAATTGCACTAAGCAACCTTTATTTACCCGCATTAAATCTTATGATCTGAAAGGAGACACGTCAGTGTCATTTGTCTCTAGAAGGGACCAGTTCATTTTGTTGATACTGTCCTGAGGAGGAACTTCATTGGTCGAAACACTTGCTGGCTGATCTATTGGGACACTACTAGCCATCAATGATTAAAAGCACATAAATGAATGAACCATTTTTTGGAAGTGGATTGTTCATTAGCTCTGAAATTTTTCATTTGATCTCTGTGTAGAGGATTGTTAAAAAAAAAAAACAGATGTTGAACACAGGTTGCTTAAGACTATACCAAACGCATCTCTAGTTTACATTTGGTGACTTTGGGCCAGGGTCACCTGCAGTCATGATTCCTGCAGCACCACCCAGATTTACATTAGCAGGCTAGCTCGAATCCTAAAACGGCCCCGCTCTCCTTTGTCTATCCTTTAATATGATGTAGGCAGCAAGCCTTTACATACTTTCTCACACTCTTGTCTCTGGTTTGATAGTCTCTCAATGCACCCTTGGTTATATTTTGTGGAAACAGATCCCCATGTATAATGTCTCTCTCCTGGGATCTTTCTCTAGTGCTTTCTCTTCTTATTCTCATACTCTTGATGCTAATATGTTTAAGGCCCGGCTTTGGGTTGTGCTTTCTCCAGTCTTCCTCTCTTGGCTTTTGAGAATGTGTACCTTCCTCCCAGGTTAGTTGTCTCCAGTCTCTCTCTATTACCCTTTTGGGGTTATTTGATAGTCACTTTATTAGCTCTTCACATTGCCAGGTAAGTAACTTTAGTACTTGAGTCTCCTCTTTGGGACTATGAGGAGTGTCACTCTTCATGCAAGTGAACCCCCCCTCACAGGGTTGCTGGTTATTGTCTGTAAGCACCTTTCACATTAGTAATTCAACAACAGCATTCCTCCCGACTCGTTTTTATGATTGGGACGAGTTGAACTCTTCATATGTGCCTTCGCCGGCTGCCTCTTGCTTTTCCTGTGTTCCCCGGTACCTTCAGAGAATGGAAAACATGCAGGGCTCCGCACTCCCCCAGGTATTTTTCTTTGTGCATGGTTTATTCTCTCTCGGATTTTGGCGGCGTCCTGCTCTCAGCTTCCCCTCGAACTGCTGACTACAATGGATGCAGATGACGGGGAGCTGCATTCACTCCCAGTAGTGATGGTTTTGGCGTAGTTGTGCGGGTGCTTTGCCACGACGATTTGCCAGTGGTCACACACACATCCACCAGGTCCCGAACACCCCTTCTCTCTCGGGCAGCTGTTATCCCGGTGTCTTCCTCGCCTGTCTCTCACTTCAGCAATCCGCTCTGGTTCGAAATTCACAGAGGTGAAAGCTGTGGCTTGTCTTAACTCCGCCCCTCCTTGGTGCGATCACGCCAGGGGGCTACCCCATCATCCAATACTCTCCTCGACTCAGTTAATTGCAAGACACAGACACATCTACAGATGTTGCATTCTTCTTTCCAGCAGGCAGTTCCATAAATGCCGACAGTGTAGCTGATCCAGGCAGTTCCTCATAGGAACAGGAGTCCTTGTCCCCAAAGGGGGGTGTCACTCCCAGTGAGGTCCCACATGCGCAGGCCACTAGGGAGGGTCTTGCAGAGCTGGCTCTCCTCCCTAGCCTCAAAGGGGGTGGCTCCCCCTTGGGGAGAAGGGACAAATACTGTCGATTCCTCCCCGTCATTATGTTAGCAAGAGTTGACATTAGGAATTTTCATTACCAATCATTGCTCTTAGTTGATATTTCTGTTTCAAACATTATTCTTTTACACATAATGGTATATGGAAAAAGAGCAGCATTTATTGATGCTTCCTTTGGAGAAAGATCTTAAACACTTGGATGACTCGTTCTGTTCATTAGTGAACCAGTTCCTTGCTCGATAAAAAAAAGTGAGATTTATAATGAAGTCTAAATTCTGTATTCTGCAAGCTGTTTTGTCAAGTACGGTGTGCAAAGCAGTGTCTCTGGTGGAGGACAGAGGACAGACCGCTGCTCGTTTTGCTCCGCGTTTCCTTGTGGACCTTAGTGAATGCAGTCCATTGTTGATTTCTACTGATCTCTTCTACATAAACACAGCGCATGCGCGGAGCGCTGCACGGTGTGCAAAGCAGTGTGTCTGGTGTCTGGAGATGGGAGGCGAGAGCCGAGGTAAGCGAGGTCCCCTCCCCCCCTACCGGCTAAGAACTGAACACTCTGTACCAAGCCTGTACTAGCCTTGTACCAGTAAACTCAAGGAACATAAGCAATTCGAGACCTCATATCATACTCCATCTTCCTTAATCTCTGCTGAACAGATGGCCCCGCTTTCACCAACGGAAGCAGACTCAGGCCGACGGCTGCGCAGTAATAAAACGCAGTCGGAGCCTAGCGAAAGGAAAACGTCTTCTACGGCCAACATCCAAGAAAATCCGGAAGCCATCTTCTGCCAGTCTAAAGCCTTGGTACTAACCCTGGCTGCAGGCTCTCGTCTAAAACCCCGGGAAGTCTGATTCAAATTCAACCTGTTCCGCCACAGATTTCTGCAGAAGAGGTTGGCGTGAGGACAGTCATAATTGCCACCTCAAAGATGTCCCTTCCAGGAATGGGAGGCAGGGTGGACAAGGCCGCGGCTGGCAATCCAGGAAAAGACGCAACCAACAGTCTTAGCGTCTTGCAAAGAACAGCCACATCTCTAACTACACTGAAAGCGCCCGGCCGGCCTACTGTCGTGACGAGTGACTCCCCGTCAGTGACTGTCGGAGGACGATCAGGGCTGGGGTCTGCACAGCCGGGAGCTGTTTCCACTGAATGTGACAACAGAAAGTGACATCCACAATTAGTGCCTGCTCGCCATCAGCCTTTGGGGGAGGCTGGTCACAGTGACATAAGTGAGCAGGCACCGATACCGACGGCCAAAGGTCGAACGACCACGGCGTTAATCCATCAAAGCTTAAATACATCGATTGACCTGCCAAGTTAAAAACAAAGTCATACTTCAAAAACTATGGCTAGCCCAAATGACTCCTGGGCTACTGATAATGAAGACACGGCGTGCTCGCCGAACAGGAGGTCTGAAGATGATTCGGTCTTCGAAGTGACCCCGGGGGCTAATTCTACCCATCAGGACTTACCTACAGAAACAACTGAGCTTAAAGAACTAACGGCAGGTTATGTGAGGGAGAGGAACGCCGAGGGTCTAGCTCCTGTTGGGGTAACTATAAACCCAGAGTCAAATCCGGCCTCAGAACGTCCTGCACCTCCTGACATGGACCAGAAAAAACCAAAAGGGATCTCTCGCCAGTGGGCCCAAAAACACTAAAAAAAGCACAAAGAGCCTGTGCACTAAGGGAAGTGCCAAATCAAAAACCACATGCGATAAGCTGCTAACAAAGAAAGGTCGGAAAGCGGGCCCAAAAATACAGGGGGGCTCCAAAGGTTTATCAGTACCATTGATATCAACCTCATTGAAGGAATATTTTATAAAACAAAATAAAAGAAATTTGGACCAAGATCAGGAGATGTCGGACGCCGAAATCTTGGGAGGCCATCCAAGACCCCTCACCGCTGAGCAAAGCCCGGAAAATCGATCTGAATTCTCAGAGGCCCACTGCAAGGCTTAAAAGGCATGCCCGCACTCGAACTAACTCAGATTTGAGCACAGAAATAGTGAGTCTAGCCACCCCTCCTGGTGCTATACCACAAGAAACCGTAAACCCACAGATGGTATTGGGGCCAAGTGTGATAATTGACGAGGAGGGGAAAGTTACGCCAGCCACCGACAAAGCTCAGGAACCAGTAACTATCCACACTCCTGCGGCACGAGACAGGTCGAAATCCATCTCCAAGCAGCCACAAGATGAAGACCCCTATGCATGGTCTTGTCCGCATATTCAGGCTAATAACAGCAGAATACAGGGAGAAACTTCATACCTAATTCAAGAGCCATTGACACTAGTTGAGAAGAGATTACCTGATAGATTATCGCAACAGCAAAACAAAAGAGGTTCTCATACACCGCATAAAAATAGACGACAAAGCGAAATCTCAGGCCTATCGGAAAAAGAAACTCCTTCAAAAAAAAAAAAAGCACAGATTTGCTATCGATTATGTCGGCTCTTACGATAGTGCTAAATCCTTTTAATAAGCTTTATGAGTCCATTCACGAGGCTCTGAAAGATAAGACCTCGATGATAGCCTCAGTGAAGGACAAACTGTCTTTCATCGAAGGGTATTTAACCGCTGTTGAACACAATTCAAATAAGATACAAGTGAGCCTGGAAGAAAAAATAACAAAACTAGGAGAAGAACTGTCGAACAGAGGCACCCAGACGCGATGTCAGCACTTCCCTTACTAAAAACACTCAGACTGAGGAGGTGGAAAAGCAAAAGGACTTGGCCCCAATCATCACTAAAGCTCCTGTAAAGCCTCCTGTGCTATTACTGCCCTGGAACCCAGCATCCGGGACTAATGGAAATGTCAAACAGCTGAAGAAGTGCCCCTTACTGACTTTCCCATTTAACACGCCATCGGATCCGTCAGAAAAACCATCGAGCGACACACAAGTGTGTTGTGCAAGTCTTCAGGATGATATTCCAGCAAAGTCTAAGGAATAAAAGAAAAATATTAGACCGGAAATGACAAGTAGTCAGCAGCGGCATGGACAGTTGCCCGCCTCAAAAGAGAACGACGTCTTGGCCTCCTCTCTGAATCTATTGAATCTCTCCCAACATCAGCCTCCGTCGACTTGACCTCTCCACCAATCACAAAGCCAATGGCGGAACTGGGGAAAACACATACTGCCTCCCCAAAACAAGTGGGGACGCATATGCACTCAGAGGGAATTGAAGATGAAGACGGTGTTCCGGTTCGGACACAAAGACCTCGTTCTAGTACACCCAGTTCCGGCTTCAAGGCTATAAAAAAATCTAAAGAAAACAGAACAGATGCTCAGCCAAAGAGGGGACCGTGAAAGTGATTCAGGACAAGTCCGAAACTATGGGCTCAGGAAGCAACGAATACCATCTTATAAGGAGACTCGTAGATCCACAAAGGCCAAATCCAAAAACGAGATAAAGTTCGTAGGAACGTCACTTTTCAAATTGGAAAAAAATCTCAGAGAGAAAGTTACACGGTCCTGAACAGAAGGACGGTGTTAAAGATAATGGAGAAAGTTGACAAGCTATGCCACCTTTCGACGAATTATCTTGTTCTGGTTGAACCCTACCACAGGGAGCATAGAGCCAAAGCATATCTGCATATAAGAACAAAGGCTCTAAGCGATCTGCCGCTCGAAATAACGAAAGACCTCCACCGTTTGGGCCTGAAACTAGATCAATTGCAGACCCTTGCCCCTGATTCGGCAGACCCTGAAAGGAAAAGAGGGGGACCCCGAGAAAATGCGACGACGATTCAAGATCAGAGGCTGCCCTGAAAAAATACAGACGAAAAGAGCTCCCGAGCAGACGGGAAAGGGAGTGGTGTGAACAACCAGTGGCACATTCCGACAAGTGGGCTACAGAAAACTACACAGCAGCCAAAAGGTCAAGAAGACAGACGGAGCGACCATACGACCGACAAGCCAAGGGAGTGGAGATGTCACACTCCAAGACAGACTTAACTACACCTGCGACAAATAAACCATGGAAGTGGATCACCGATACCTTCAGTCGCAAGAAGAGCGATTAGCAGCGACTCCATGATGCCGTCAACAGGAGCAACCAGACCACGACCTCTGTTGAATACTCTAACAAGACCGTTCTACAGATGGCATCATGGAACACAAGAGGGTACCTTCACCTCACTAAACCGAGCGACGTAAATCTGAGTCTATTCGACATGATCTGCTTCCAAGAAACATGGTTATCGGGGAAACCGTCAGAGGGTTTCACAATTGAAGTTTCACCAGCTCTCAGGCCCACATTGGGTAGACCCTCGGCCGGGCTACTAACTGCAATAGGCCTAAGGTCAGGGATTTCGCCGAAGGGAAAAATCAGTGAGGAGTATGGCATGCTGGCAACCCTAACCACATGGCAGCACCAAGATCTGGGCCAAGACTGTCTGACTAGCTCAGACCTCGCCATAATCAACCTATACTGGAATCCAGATAGAACATTGACTAAAGAATTCTATAAACTAGTAGCTAACACCATCGATGATATTAGAGTCGACTACGACGCGTCCAACATCATCATATGTGGTGATCTAAATGCAAAATGTGGCGTACCTTCAACAGACAGCAGTCTTCCCTTGAGTCTGACGAAGATCGACGAAAGAGGCCGCGCATGGCTGAGCTTAATGAAGTCAAGGAAGTTCCACAATGTGTCTATACTCCAAGATGGTGGTGCCCACATTCCAACTTGGGAAAGAGCAGATTTGTTCGCCAACTTGGATTACATTTTCATAACAGAAGGCCGAATCCCGCACTTCATCGCATTCAAAGTTAAAAAAAAACATCGAAAGCGACCATAACCTTATACACTTGTCATGGGGGAGCATCTACAGAACGACTTCATTACTCTCCCGAAATTAAGGTCAACAAACAACAAAATAGCCTACGTCTCACAACATAAGAACTTTTGAGGCTAAGCTATGCAGAAAACAAGGACTTTCAACCATTAGCAAGGCGGAGACTAGACCAGAATACGTCTCCTTACTGGCGCCCCATAAAGTGAGTTTTGCTGGAAAGAACCAGATCCAATCAAAACACAACCACACATAGTGGTTATCATAGTGGTTGCTAAGCGAAAAGAACTGAGAAAACTGAAAAGAGTGGCGATGAAAAATAAAACCTCAGAATCATGGACCACCTATCAAACTGGAACAACACTCTACAAAACATGGCTAAAGCAACAGCGACAGAGCTTGTATCAGAATGATGCTGAAGCCATGCTAAAAGTTTGGGCCTCAAAGAACACACGTGACTTGTGGTCCCTTCTTAAGAGTTCAAACGGCCAGAATACACAGCCGCTGTCAAATGCTATCGCGGAGCAAAAGTGGATTTTATACTTCACCGAACTCCCACTACGCCACTACAATTGTCACCCTCGAATGATGAACCCTGGATCGACGTAGCAAATGTGGCAGATATTCTGAGAGCAATTGTAAACCTAAAATCATCTAGGGCTCAAGGCCCCGATGGCTTGTCTAACTTAGACCTGAAAAAACATCTGAGCGCTTGGGCGGGAGCAATCTGAACGTTATTTGATCACTGTATTAAACAGAAACAAATTCCCAAGACTTGGACGGAAGCAGTTCTCGTTCCCATTTTCAAAAAGGGGACTAGAGACAGTCCGTCCAATTATAGACTAATAGTTCTACTGGACATTATCGGGAAGATCTTTGCATCTCTTCTGCTCCAGCACTTTAAAGACTGGGCCATCGAATCTCCAGCCTTATATATTTTTCAAACAGGCTTCCAAAAAGGCACACGAACAGTAATTAACTAATTAACCTTCTAATTCTCAACATCATCAAAGCCAAAGTGAAGGAAGGCGCGCCTAATATACACATGGCCATGGTAGACCTGTCTCAGGCCTTCGACACAGTAGATCGACACAAACTATGGTCTAAGCTAACCATCTGGGAATGCCCGGGCAGTATACTTGAACCAATAATAGCCTTGCACACAGCGGCATTCTTGAGAGTTCGTTTAAGCCAACAAGGAATTCTCTCGGACCAGATCCATACAGAAAGAGGAGTTAAACAGGGCTGCCCTATAGCCCCAGCCCTGTTTATAGCCTTTATTGGGGACCTCCAGGTACGTTCCTTTTCACTGAAATTGGGAGACTCAAAGTATCAAGATTGTGGTATGCGGATGACTTGAGCCTGTTGGACCAGACGGTAATAGGCCTGCAAAGACAATTGGACAATCTAACCACATACATGGGAAGCAATAACTTACGAATCAACAAAAAGAAAACAAAAATTCTCTCATTTTCCAAAACAACAAAGAAAACCCAGAATACATACTCTTGGTATCTTGAAGAGTCAAAAATCGAAGCAGTAAAGGAATTCAAAGACCTGGGCGTTTTGATTGATAACACACTGAATGACAACTCTCTCCAGAACTCTCTGGGAAAAAATACGAAATCTGACAGCCCAAACCCGCACTGTGGACAAAAAAATTTGGGAAATTCTCTTGGACACCAGCACTTCAGTTCTATAAGTCCAAAGTAGTCCCAGCGATAACCTACGGAATGGCGGAGAATCTAAATCTAACCCCAGAAATCTGGTCCAAGCTGGAGGGCTTCTTGTGGAAATCAGTGCTGGGTTTGCCCAAATCTGCCCCAATGCCAGCAATACAGCGCGATTTAGGCCTACCATCTTTAGCCTCAGTGGTGGCCCAAAGTGCTGTACAGCTATATAGGAAAATCCTAACTCCTAATTCGCTGCCAATCTTCCAGGTCGTGGCATTGGAAATCTCCAAAGGAACCTGCAAACCGCTAGTTGCATGGGTTAAAAAATTCATGAAAAGCTTGAAGAAGTGTCTTGCCCGGTCGAAATTCTCCTCTCTAACCCAGGGCGGGTAAAGAAGAAGCTCCAATACCAGGATTGGATTAACACAACTGAGAGGATTTTGCAGTATAAGTCCTTAAAGCACTTACCTCCGACTCATAAGCAGTTAAAGGTCCCATAGAAGTACTGCGAACGATTCCCAGAGAAGGACCCAAGGAAAACTTTTATGCAAGCTCGATTGAATTTACTTCACACAAGGGAAATTTTGGCCTCCCGAGCATGCTCGTCTGTATTCAACTGTTGTTTCTGCAAATCCACAGACCAGGCAGAAACGATTTGTCACCTGCTTATGACATGCTCAGCCCTAACAGTGGAAAGGAAAGCGTACTTGGCACCACTTACCTCGGATGCTATGACTCTAGATGAAGAAAGTGGTTGGTCCCGATTGATCGCAGGAGACTCTGCCAGATGGTCCAGGAAGACAGGATGTGGCACTTAAAAGGGCCAACTCATCTGACACCATCAGGCCTCTAGCAACCGGACGTCTAGTTGTTAAGAACTTGTTCGATCAAAAGTGGTGTCCCAAGTTACCCAGAAAAAGTGATGAACACAGAATTTTCCTCCTTTGTAAAAACCAATTTGGTTAAACAAAATAAAAAAATAAAATAAAAAAAATACATTTAATTAGTTTTACATTTGTCGGAATTGCATATCTGTTCCAAATGGTTACCAATATTTACAGGTTATAACAACATCATCCCCCCGAAACCCGTGCCTCTTCTGCATCGTAGAACTCTGCATCAATTTATTTATAATAACCAATCCTGGAGAAGATGTAAAGCCCCCACTCTTCCCTTCTCTCCATTAATCTGCAGGGCTTCCCTACAGAATGCATCTAATCCATAACAACGACCTAAACTAAAGAAAGGTTGGAGTAAAAGGAGGAGTCTATACCCTCCCCATGACTTCTCCCTGCCCCGGTCCCCTGCACAATCGATCTGTATGGTATTTTTCAGGGAGCTCAGTCTAGATCAATTATGTTTCAGGCTCCAAGACTCCCTGGGCATGTTCGCACTTTTCTTTCAGTAAGCATTGTGATGAATCCTGCAGAGTCATCATTAATCCCCCAACCTAAACTCCCATGTGGGCAGGGGAAGGCAGCTGCAAACCGATAATGACCCTGAGGGTGGATCACGTGGGAGGAGATGGCTGTCGGGGAGAGGTGATGGCTCCGACAGGAGACGCGCTCTATTCTTCCCTTCAATGTAGAGAAGAAACCCCAATCCCAGAGCTTCTAATGGCTTGTCATTATTCAAAACCCTTTAATTGTAATGACTTCAAACTCACATCTGTTAAACATCTTAAGAAGAACCTTTTTCCTCCTTCACACGTGTATAATCCCTCTAAAAAATATTTGAGAACTTAAGGCCACTTCTAGTAGCTTCGCCGTTGCGATAGACCATTTAGAGTTTTCCCCAGCAATCAGGCGGAACCACCAGATTCTTCAGCCATATTCAGGTCGGCCCATAGCGGAGTGAGAAATGCTAATCGCTCTTGTCTCAACTCGGAGCAGTGGAGAAGCAGGTGTCGTACGGTTTCCGTTTGATCATATTTCTCGCACAGTCTGCAGTTGCTCGTGTTTGTCTGCATTCTTATGGCTAAGATCTCGCGGGTGTGGAGAAGATTTAGACGGGCTCTTAAAAATGTTTTTAGCAGTCGTTTGTCTGGAAATCTGGAGCAGTAGGGCAATGGAGTTTTTAGTTTGTAAAAGGTCGGTGGAAGATGTTTTAGCAGTTTGTTGGCTACTGCTTTGTCCCCGGTGTTCATCCAGTTTAGGCATTCCATTTTAAGTTTTATTCTTTGCGGATTTCCTTGAAGTCATCTGCAGTACAAGCTAGATGGTTCAATTTGCTCTTTTGGTCCTCTGCATGTGTTTAATATTTTGCATTGCTTCTTTTTGATTTCTTCGTCAATAATCCTGTATATAGGAAGGCAGTCTTGGAGTAGAGTTTTTCTGCATAGTTGCATGCAGCGAACATCAGAACTGATGTTTATGATGATTGTTATGTTGATGAAAGTGTTCAACAAAAGAACTTAAAAACACTATAGTGATCGTTTTTACTCCAATTCCCAGAAATACCGGGAAAAGGAGTCAATTAGGACCAATGAGTACTGACAAGAAGAACGTGCAGTCTATTTGTTATCCAATCAATAGCCTGAGCGGGACATTTAAATCCATGAATCATCTTCGGGTAAAGAGAGGCAAAGGAGAAGCTGGAGTAAGCTGCAGCATATGCAGAGCAGGAAGCAGTGTCACGGACAGAGGCAGAAGCCCGGAAAGAAGCCCAGTTGAGGGAGAGCAGTGTTCCAGGACTGACTCTCATCACTCTGATGTGCACGAGTGGAGGGAGACTAAGCAGAGACTGATAGGCTCCCAAGAAGTACCGCCAAGGCACTGGCAGTCACAGAGAAGATTCCAGCGGCACTATCGAATTGAAAGGCACCAGACTTACCTGCAAGAAATCATGATGTTGGCAAAGAAGATGAGAGAGGGTTTGACAGGCCACGGAAGAAGTACCGTATCGCAGCTACATGCCACGAGTCAGATGCCAGTGAGTTGGGAGTGTTAACCCCGGGGCGTTCCGACAGGCACACAGACCATTAAGGGAAGGTCTTGAATACCAACCAACCCGACATTACAAAGAGAGCAAGAGGGCAGATATGGTGCAATTCTCCCGATAAGAGATGTCAGTTGGGGGAAACATGGAACAAGCATTGCCAATAATCGAGAGACATTGTAAGAACGGTTGACAGAAGGAGCTTGAACAAACTTCATATATGGGATGCTACCATGAGGGAAGTTGGTGCAAGTCCTAACTGAAGTCAACAGAGTAATACCAACACCATTGTGTGCTATTTAATAGAAATATGAATGTTGTGGCAAGACCTGATAAGAGCATCAGGTAGTGTACCTTTTGGAAAAGGTAACTGGCAGGAAAATAAACCAGGATATTGAGAATTTCAGTTGGAGGTTCAATTGAAACTTTTTGGAAAAAGATACCTGGCAGGAGAAATACCAGGGGATTTCAGTGAGGCAAAATGGGAATATTCCTGGCAGGGGGGTACACCAGGAAATTCAAGGGTTTTGTTGAAGATACGTTTTTGTTATATTAAGCTTTTGTTAAAAATGGAATATTCTACATCGTCATCCTAAAAATACTTTCTTTTCATATACTGCTACTTGTATTACAGAAAGAAAATTGCTCTGCCATCCTTAAGACTGTGAAATACATTTGTCCAATATAATTCAAACTGTATGGTAGAAAGAAAATGTTTGCTTTGCCATTTTGGGGAGAATATTAGCGACAAGAGACGTTGCTATTACCTTTAATAGAACTCTGATCAAACAGAGCATTTCAGAATACTCTTTCCTCAAACAGTTCAGGGGAAAGGAAGCTAGACCCTGGAGACAAGAATTGCTTTGTGGAAATTGTATGCATATAGTGTTGCACAATGTGGAGGAGATAAAGAAAGAAATTCTATTGTGCCTTTACATACTTTGTATGTTAGTGTTAGGGTCAGGGGTATTTTGGACACAATGTCACTTTGCTTTAGTTTTTGTTTCATAGTAGGGACAGCCTCTTGGTTGAAGCAAGATAGGCCTTTTTCCAACCCCATTTTCCTTAAAGAAATATGGCTAATTTTGAGAACACGACAACTTTGTGTCAGTCTCTCATTGCTCACCCCCTCACAGCTTCCAATCAGAGTCAGCAATTATTTTGAGCAAAAACTGGCAAGTTTTAATTGAGGCCTGCAGGCATTTTTAGTTTGGGCTATTAGGTTATAAGTCCAACAAGCACCACCTATAGCCCAAAACATTTGCATTAGAGTACAGGAGAAATGGCATACGAGATGGGATACAACGCTTACGTGTGGTGTTTGGTTATTTGCTCGCCCATTAACTGCCCATGCCCATGCTAATCCCTATGAACCTTCCAACCCAGTTCCTACCCTCCCTGGACTAAACACCTCCTCATGGGAATTTTTTGAGCTTGCTTTACTGAAACCTTACCATCAAACTTTGCACTCAAAGTGCCTGCCAGTGCTTTTTCAAAGCAGTCTTCTGAGAGTTGATTATTCAATAGGAGCTGTAAACACCCTACTGGTGTATTAAAAATGTCTTAACCAGGACTGCCTCGATTTATTAGCACAATGTATGTCCTTCACTGAAGTCCTGTTAAAAACCAGCATTGGCAAAGCAGACAATTTTGGCTTGCGTATAAGTGTTAGGCAAGTGCCGTTCCCATGCCTAGACAAAAGCTTAAACTGTTGGCATTGCCATTGCTTTTCCATTGCCAGAACAAACATACTTTGTGCCACCACAAGGTGACCTGTGGGTGATTTGCTGGTCTACAAGCAGTTCCCATAACTAACGTTCGAGTCAGCGATAGGGCAGAGTTCAGGTAATCTAGGTTCAGGCGGTGATGCTATTAGCATGGGGGCTGAAGTCCAACATCATGATTCCTGGATCCCAGGGAATATGCCTACCTGCTATTTCTGAGATGATTCTGTTTATGACTTCTCAGAATAGCTTGACTAACGGGTACTCCCAACAAACATGTATCAATGATGTCTTACTTCCACATCAGTCACAACATTTATCAGACAATTGAGGGGCAATTTGGGCCATCCTAGTCGAGGTAAAATAACTTGTTTAAAAGCTTGTAATTGGCTTCCCTATATTACAAACAGGTTTTCGTTGCTTCATCCGATCCACGCGGTTTTCCAAGGTCTGCTTCCAATTTTTCCATCTAGTGTCTGGGAGGAAGGGGGTGGGGGTTGCCTAAAATGCCCAGAATTGTATATATGCACCTGAAATTAGCCCCCTAGGGGATATAGAATTTGAAATTTATTTCTGAAACAGGACAGGGGCAGATCTCTCGCTTGCTCAATTTTTGGGTGCATTACCCAATACCTAAATTGGAAATATTGGTACATCTCTTCCCCTTGAAGCGAAATCTGATTTGCAGTCTGAGGAGGATTTTATATTGCTTCTTTTAAACATGTCGATTATGCACCACCCCTATTTCTGCTCCAGTTAAGGTAGGTGGGTTCACCTCTCTGGCAGGCACTGAAAGCTCCCCTTTGATGCTGAAGCTTTTAGTAATGTCTGAGGTTTCTGTTAAATATGCCCTAGTAATTATCTGCAAATACATTTAAACTTACAAAACAATATCTTTAAACAACTGATAGGAACTATGTACCAAAGCTTAATGTCGGAGGGAAGATAACAGCACGAACACACCACAGTCTTTAACGGAACCTGGAAGACTTGTGCAGCAGTTGGTGGAGAAGTGGGACAACAATCTTCATGGGGTGATCCATGGCAGTAGAAAAGTGTGGTATAGGTGGAGGATTGAAACACAATCCATAAAAGGGACAAGCAGCTTCCTAGAAGACATTGGCAGCGTTCAGACATGCCAGTGTCTTGGTGAGGAGGGGGCGAGGGCAGCCTTAGATAGGCCGACAAAAAACCTCCTATATTTGAGCAGTTTCCAGGAACTTCAATTTAAACCTAGTAAACCAGGATTGGTTCATATTTTCATAATACTAATTTTTGCAAAAAATTACAACTTTCTTAGAATACTTTGGCTGAACTGATATGTTATTGCTCTTCAAACTGCTCCATTCGTAAAAGGCCCAACAGATCTAAATATTTTTTTCGCCGGTAACTTGAGATAACGGAAAGGACTTTTGACTTAATCCAATACTATCTTGTTTAATAGGAGGCCAAGTCTTAAACATAAATAAGGAATTAGAATTGTTTCAATCTTGTCTTAGCAGTTGTTCCTGGCAGGTGCCATGACTACATGTTACCAGAACAAAACGTCTTTTGGTGTATCCTTTGCACAAAGCAATTGACTTTTTACAGGAAAGAAAACGTCTGTTCATGAGCTCGTTATAGAGGGCCCGGCCAATTTATTTAGAAGAGTAGCCAACGAGATCACAAAAGCATCAGGTGGTGTGCATGATCGTAGGGTAATACTTAAAGAGCCTTGTGTTTCGCAAACCCTCAAGACAGAACTTCCGAGCAAATCCTTTCTCCAATTTGCGCTATGACTATTTTGTGCTCAGCTGCCAGTTTAAATCACTCCATTGCACAACTGATGAGGCATACAAGGGCTCTGTGATGCTGGATCACTGCCTGTTTGTACTTGCACAGAAAAATAACATCACAGTGGCCACACCTTTGGCAGGGCTAAGCTCTGATGAATCAGTCTTAATGACACAACAAAACATTAATGTGCATGCGAAAGCTGCTTTGACCAGCATCCCAAAGAAACTATTTTTGAGTGGCTGCTATGGCAAGCTGGATGTGAGCAACAAAACACGTGTGATAAAAAGACACAGCCCATGTTCCCTAGGTGTGCTGCGAACTGACTTCTGACAGTTCTATGAGGCTTCCAGCCCAGAAAGACAGATTTAAAGACCAGGGCCATATCGGTGACACCACCAAGAATAACTTCTCCTGCAATGGAAAATGAGGAGACACGACACCTTTGTTGATGGGTGATTTTAAAAGGCGACACGTTTTATTTAAATAATTTAGTGTCTTTTAGAGGCAATTTCACAGTATCCAGCAAATCACTCAAAATCAACATTGACAATTTAATTACTGAGTGAAAGGTTTAACTTTCGGAGGTTATTTAGTTTCAGGGTCAGGGTCACTACTGAATGTTTTACTTCTATTGCATATTTCTTAAAATGACCATGCCTAACCCATTTGTTGGGTCAGCACCTTTGACAAGAGACATGGTGTTAGGTAAGATCTTTTCTTTTGTGCTTGCACTGCATATACAGCAATGGAACACACTACCTTTCGCTACTGTTTTGAACCTTTCCAGACTTTTGAAAATAAGTGAAACCTTTTTGCTCCACTTACATTGCTACACTCATCTTTCTTTCTTTCTTTCTTTCTTTCTTTCTTTCTCTTTCTTTCTCTTCTTTCTCTTTCTTTCTCTCTTTCTTTCTCTCTTTCTTTCTCTCTTCTTTCTTTTCTCTTTCTTTCTTTCTTTCTCTCTTCTTTTCTCTCTCTTTCTTTCTTTCTTTCTCTCTTTCTTTCTTTCTTTCTTTCTTTCTTTCTTTCTTTCTTTCTTTCTTTCTTTCTTCTTCTTCTTTCTTTCTTTCTTTCCTTTCTTTCTTTCTTTCTTTCTTTCTTTCTTTCTTTCTTTCTTTCTTTCTTTCTTTCTTTCTTTCTTTCTTTCTTTCTTTCTTTCTTTCTTTCCCCTCCCTCTATTACCCCCATCTCAGCACTATTCACTCTCCCCCTTCCTCCCTAGTATGGGTCTGGCATGGATTCACATGCTCATGAATATTCCCCGTCGTCAGGCTGGGAATCCGGTGTAAAAAAAAAAATCAGTATCAGTTTCGTTCTGATCTGTCTTTCTAGTAGTAACCAATCACTGGTCTCCGAGTCATACTGTCCCCAGCCAATGACTGCCCTCTCCCTAAACTCCTCCCCTGGCAGTCATCCTCAGATTTGGTAGCACGCCAAGTGGCAGTATGACCAAGTGAAGAGCCGCAGAGGGTAGGTGGAGGGTCGCATGTGAATCCATGCCAGAACCCATGCTGGAGAAAAACAGTTACCAGGTAAGTAACTTGTTCCTTCTCTAGCATGGGTCTGGCATGGATTCACATGCTCATGAATAAAAGAACACCTAGCAGTATACACATGCACAACCACGGGAGGTGGCAACAGGCTCAACATTAAGCAATACAACAACAACATTAAGCATCTCTTACCTCCTCACCAGGCTCACCTTAAGCAAACAGGTTGCGCAGCACTGCTTGGCCGACCCTGGACTCCCGATCGACGCAGTAGAATCTTGTGAAGGTGTGCGTCGACCTCCACATAGCAGCCCTGAAGATGTCCAGCAGGGGCACACCAGACAGGAACGCCATGGTAGCAGCGATTGCTCTGGTCGAATGGGCTCTCGGACGGCCGGGCAGCGGTCGGTTTGCCAACCGGTGACAATGCATGATGCAGCCGGAGAGCATCTGGAAATGGAAGTCTTCGAGAAAGCCTTCCCTTGATTCACAAACCCAAAGTTCACAAACAGTTGTGACGTCTTCCGAAAACTCTTTGTGCGGTCCACGTAGAACTTCAGCGCTCTAGCTACATCCAGCGAGTGCAAAGTCCTCTCGGCCGGCATCGAAGGCGACGGAAAGAAAACTGGTAACACCAAGGGCTTGTTGAGGTGGAAGTCAGGCGGCACCTTGGGCATGAAGGAGGGGTGCGTCCTCAGCACCACCCTCGTGACATGAAAAGTCAAGTATGGAGGCTTGCAAGATAGGGCCTGAATCTCTCCCACTCGTCATGCAGAGGTGATGGCCACGAGGAATGCTGTCTTCCATGACAGGAACTTCAAAGGCGCCGAATGCATAGGCTCGAATGGGGCCCCCCCATGAGCCTGGTCAGGAGCCTTCACCGGCGGGAATGATCGGAATAGTCCCTTCATGAATTCCTTCACCAGGCGATGAGACCACAAGGACGCCCATCCCGTCGTCCTGGTATATCGGGAGATGGCAGCCAGATGTATTTTTATGGAGGTGTGAGCCAGTCCAGCCTTGGTCAGCGACAGCAAGTACGGCAGCACTTGAGGGGCTGTAATTCGCAGAGTGTTAATCTTCTGTGCACGGCACCAGACAGATAACTTCTTCCATTTATGACCGTAACACTTGAGTTGAGGACGCCCTGGCCTTTGCAAGAACCTCTCTGCAATCAGCCGGGATTTCGTACCCTCCAAACTCTAGTGCTGCAGGAGCCAGGCCTGCAAGTTCAGCGACTGTGGGTCGTGGTGGAGAGTGGCGCCTCCTTCTCTGGAGAGAAGATCCGCGTGCCCCGGCAGCCTGCCTGGCGGGGACGTTGACAAGTCCAGAAGGGCAGGGAACCAGACCTGCCTCGGCCACGCCAGTGCGACGAGGATCATCCTGCACCTGGACTTCTTGAGCTGGTTGATGAGGCGGAGCAGCAACGGCAATGGAGGGAACGCGTATAGAAACAGGCCGTCCCAAGGGAACGAGAAAGCATCGCCCATGCTCCTCGGCTGTGGGAACATGCTGGCGAACCTCTGGCACTTGGAGTTTGTCGGCGTCACGAACAGGTCAATCTGGGGTTTGCCCCATCGTTGGAAGAGTCGATCCACTTGATCCTGGCACAGTTCCCACTCGTGGCACGAGCGCAGCTCCCTACTGAGTGAGTCGGCGATGGTGTTTTTTATTCCTGCCAGGTGGAAGGGAACAAGAAACATCCCCTGGGCGACAGCCCAGTGCCACAGATCCTGGGCCTCCTTGGATAGGGCTGGGGATCTGGTGCCCCCCTGCTTCCGTATGTACAACATCGTGGTGGTGTTGTCGGTGAAGATCCTCTCCACTTTGTCCTTGAGGGACGGGAGGAACGACTTGAGCGCCCAGAACAATGCTCGGAGCTCCAAGATGTTGATGTGAAGAGACCTCTCCTCCGGGAGCCAAAGGCCTCTTGCGTGGAGATCTCCGGTGTGGGCCCCCCAACCCTCCAGCGAGGCGTCCGTAGTCACCGTCTCCTGAAACGCCGGGGTTTGAAAGTCCGTGCCTGCCGTGAGGTGAGCCCAGGTGCCCACCATAGGATCGCCCGACGGAACTCCTTGTCGAGAGGGATCCTCTCCTCGAAGCAGCCCCTCGCCTGAAACCAGCGGGCATCGAGGAACTCCTTTAGCAGACGCATACGAAGTCTGCAAAGGGGCACAAGGTAGATGCATGAGGACATCATCCCGAGAAGGGACTTGATGGACCTCACCCTGGCCACGTCCGTGGCTAACAGGCGCTGCACCTTGCCCAGGATGGTCTTGGTCCTCTCCTCTGAAGGGGAGGCCAATTGCTCCACTGTATCGAGCTTCGCCCCCAAAAACAGTGCTACTTGTGATGGAACCAGGTGGGATTTGGGGTAGTTGATGGCGAACCCCAGCTCCGTAAGCAACCGGACGGTCCTCGCCGTATGATCGACGGCGAGTTCCCTTGACCTTGCCCGGATTAGCCAGTCGTCCAGGTAGGGGTAGACGTGGATCCCCTGCAGGCACAGCCGCGCCGCCACTGGTGCCAGGCACTTGGTGAAAACCCTGGGTGGCGACTTTAATCCGAACGGGAGCGCTCTGAATTGGTAGTGGCGTCCTTGAACCACAAACCTGAAGAACTTCCTGTGCCTTTTTCGAATGGGGATGTGGAAGTAAGCATCCTCCAGGTCCAACGACGATAGGAAGTCGCCTTCCTCCAGCTGTCCCAGCACATGCTGGAGGGTGACCATCCTGAATTTCTGCGCCTTGATGTATTTGTTTAACCAATGTAGGTCCAGGATGGGGCGCCAACCGCCTGTCTTCTTTCTGACGAGGAAGTACCTTGAGTACACTCCGGAGCCTCCTGGGGACGAGCCCAATGGCACCTTTCTTGAGCATCGCCTTTACTTCCAACAGTAGTTGAGGGACGTGATTCTCCTTCCTGGCCACGGGAGGAATGCGAGGGGACTTCTTTAGGAATTCCAGCGAGTGCCCGTTGGCCAGGGTGTCCATCACCCAACGATCGGTGGAGATGGACTCCCACACTCCGAAGTACTTAGTCAGCTGGCCTCCCACCGGGGTGCTTCAGTGGAGGCCCGACAACCCGGCCAGGTCAGTCTTGCTTGGAAGCGGCCTTGCCACCTTGGCCTCCTTGGCGACGATGGCGGGAACCCCCTTGTTTGCCGCAACCTCTGTAGGCCTCCTGGGAAGAGGAGCGGGCCGCCTGGCGGTAAGTGGAGGAGCCACCGCTGGATCGTTTGGAGGCACCCTGTCTGCCTCCGGGGCTCCGAAAGGGCTGTCGCTGCTGAAGCACCCCAAGGGCCTGGGCCGTCTCCGAGTCGGTCTTGATGGCCTGTAGAGACTAATCCACCGCCTTACCAAAGAGGTTGTTGCCGTCGAACGGCATGTCCAACACTCTGGTCTGGACGTCCTGGTGAAAGTCTGTCGCCTTGAGCCATCCTCATCGTCGGAGGCAAACTGTTGCCCTGTTGACGAAATCCGGTGTCGGCAATGTCCGTCGCCAACGTTATGGCGTGATCCGACGCCACCTCACCCTCCTGCAGAATTTCTAGGGCCTCCGCCCTTTTGTCATCAGGCAGGAAATCTAGCAGGGGAGCTATCTTGAACCAGAGCTCCCTGTCGTAGCGGGCCACGATCGCTAAGGCATTGGCTGCCTTAATCATCGTCGCCGCCGACGGGATGACTCGTCCCATAGAGTCCAACTTTTTTCCCTCGCTGTCTGGCGGGGAAGTGGAAGTTGAAGCTGCCGCGCCCGATGCCTTCTTAGCCTCTGCCGAGACGACCGAGTCCGCCGTGGGCTGGGCCCAGAGGCACAAGGGGGCGGCATCAGGGACTCGGTACTTCTTCTCGTACCTGTCCCTCTTGGCGGGTGTCGTGGCAGGGTTCATGAGGACAGCAAGCCCCTCGTCCCAGATGCCGAGTAAAGGCACCGCGAGGACCCTCTTCCTCTTAACCTCTCGTCGTTGGTACAGAAACCCCTCCTTTTTCTGCTCTATACGGCAGAGCTGGACGAGATCAGATGCCCTGGTTATCATGGTGAGGAAAGAGCCAACCTCGTCGGCTGGGGATGCCCGTGGTGGGGGGGAGGGGGGGTTTGGGTGGTGCAGGGGGGGGCGTCATCATCCATCGCCGTATCCTCTCCCGGCGAGGGGGTGTCACGCTCACCTGATTCCCACGGAGGCACAGGTCTGGCTTCGAGTGCTGATGCTTCTTCTATGGTGAAGCGCAGGGCTCTGAAGATGGACTCTCTGGCTCGCAGGAATATTCCCCTGTGCGTGAAAAGGGAGTATTACCCACTGACTGAATAATGCTCAAGCCTCCCACTCCCTTCCAACCCTCCACGATACCCTTCCTCGATTCCCCGTGAAGTCTCACCTTAGGGTCTGGAAGGATGAGTTCTCCATCCTGCTTCTGTGAGTTCTCCATCCTGCTTCTGATGCAGGGGCGCGTTGAAACCTAGTTACTTCACTGGATTGAGGTTTTATGGGAGTTCAAATAAGCTTGACCATTCAGGTAAGGCGCTGTAAGAGTTCTGTAGCAAGTTCAAAAGTTCAAGCTTAATAATAATGTTCATTGTCTTATTGCAGCAAGCGCTAACGCTTATGTCTTTTTCCCCTTAGGGGCCGGGGTTCGGAATGCCAGAGATATGGCGCCGACCCGAAGTGAAACGTGCAGTTCCAGTAAATGACAGGTAAGTTCTGGATGAGCGTTCGGGTAATGTCTTTGCATTCGCTCATTCAAAGTCTTTGTCTTTTTTCCCCATAGGGGCCGGGGTCCGGAATGCCAGGAAGCGGCAGGACCCGAAATGAAATGGGAATGACCCAACAGGTAAGTCTTAGAAGGAAACTGAGCTTTGCCTATTCCCTTCCTTCTCTCACCTTGTGTTCTTGTCTTTTTCTCTCTAGGCTCTGGGAAGTGGCTGCGGATCCGGATGATCGCTGCTGAAGATGGAGGTGCCCTGAAAGGTGAGTGAAATGTAGCGCTGCAGCGATCGAAGCGAAATGCTTTTAAAATGTCTTCCCTTTCAGGATTGTCGGAGTGATGTCTCCGTGATGCAGCTTTTGCAGGTAAGGTCTTCTTTCTCTCCAATTCTCTCTTAGCAGGTGACCCAGGATGCTAACAGGCGTGGCTGAAGTACAGCTGCAGGAGCTGACACGGTGAGCGTCCAGCTGCGAGGAGCAGAACACGAAGCCTGAGTTGCTGATCGGGCTTGGTTTAAATAGCTTTGGAAGAAGTTCCAGGTATGTATCCTTCCACCGATCAGGTATGTATCCTTCCCCGACCACACCCAGGGGAAGTAGTCCCACAGGTAAAGTAGTTCCATTCAGGCCTCAAGAGGGCCTGGATGTAGCAGCATGGTCTGCATTAGGTAAGTGCACATTAAAACACTTGAACACTTGTCTAGCTTTATGAGCCTGGCGCCTAAGGCGCCAGGACAGGGGTCCAATATGAGCCTGGCGCCTAAGGCGCCAGGACTGTGTCCAAAGGCCCCAGCTTGGGCCCGCTGGCACTTCCCTGGGGGGAATGATGCCTGCCTCTGGGGTTGCTGGGTCGGACCTGGCTCCTTAGAGGTAGGCATCATGACAGGGGGATGAGGGGTCCACCGGTCTCGCAGGCACGAAGGGCGGAGCGGGGTGGACTCTCCTCCGCTTGTTCGGAGGGCTTCCCGACGGGCCCGGTTCTGGCTCCTCCGTCGGGGTGCGTGGTAATCTCGTCCTTATCTCGGTACATAAGGATTGGATTGCCAACAAAATGGCCGCCGAGCTATCCTGGGGCTCGGGCAATGGCTGCAACGGACGGGATGGCCGCTCCACTGGGCCCTGTTCGTCATCGCTATCTTCGATCACCTCAGCAGGGACCGTCCCCTGGGATCCAACCTTCTCAAACCTCTCGTTGAGGTTTATGAACCTCTCGTTGAGGCCTATGGACCTTTCGTTGAGGCCCTTCTTGGTCTCCACTAGTTCTTCCTCAGAGGCTGATTCCGAGTCTGTAATGGCCACCGCCCCCCCACCCCCTCTTTTTCGGCCGGGGGCCTCACGGGGGTCTTAGCGATGGGCTGGAAAGAGGATTCCCTCCGCGGCAGCAGGGATACCCTGGGCCGAGAGGCCGTTTCCATTGGCGTAGTCTCAGCCGGTTCCGCCAGGGTCGCAGCGGCCACTTCGGTAGAGGCCTTAACTGGGTGGATAAAAGCCCTTACCACCTTAGGTGCGTCCTGGGCCTTCGCCTTGGGGGGAAGTCAGTGCCTCGCTTCCCCTTTGAGATCGACCGGGTCCGCTCCAGCGGCCTACCCGGGTTCTCGGACTTCCTCTTCCCCGAACCAGAGCGCTAGCTCGTGGTCGAACGTGCCGGGGAAGTAGCGCCCTGCTTGGAAACCGAAGAGCCTGATCTTTCGGTGCTCCCGGACTCGCAGTGCTTGGCCTTTTGTTGGGCCCCCGTCGCCGGGGCGTCCTCAAAGGACTTAGAAGCCCGCTCAGACTTCTTCTTCGCTTTCTCACTTGTTGTGCTCTTCTCCAGCCAGGTGGCGAGGCGGGAACGATGATCTTGTTTGGTCCGTTCCGAAAGGTTCTTGCAGAACGCACAGTCCTTCTCCACGTGCGACTTGTCCCCATGGAGGCAGTAGAGACATCGCGAATGCTCGTCCTCCTTGAAAACGTTATATAATCCGCATCCAGGGCAGTTCCTGAACAGCTTGGATCCGGGCGTCGAGCTCCCCTTGTCCTGGGCCATGTCCTTTGAGGTGGGCCGCAGATCTTCCGGAATCCTCCAAGAAGTGTAAACTCCACGAAAACTTCACCCTTGAGGGGCGTAGAAGAATTCTGAAACGGGTCCCCGTTATTGGAAGTAGAAACGGTGGAGCTTGAGGCTCGATTAAACCGAAAAAATGAGAAATTCTCCTGAAAAAACGCGAAAATGCAGTAAAAAAACTCGAGGGCTAAACACGAGGACTCCCAACACTTGAGCGTGCGGCAAGAATCTGAGGATGGCTGCCAGGGGCGGGACTTAGGGAGAGGGCAGTCATTGGCTGGGGGCAGTATGACCAAGAGATCAGCGATTGGTTACTACTAAGAAAGACAGATCAGAAACGAAACTGACACTGATTTTTTCTTTACCGAGGATTCCCAGCCTGACGACGGGGAATATTCATGAGCACGTGAATCCATGTCAGACCCCATGCTGGAGAAGTAACATTTCACTAAGTGTCTCTATAAACCTGGGGTTGTGGGGCAACTTGCTGATTGTGTGTTGATGGCAGGCACCACAGACCTTTTATCGGGCCACAAGAAAACCTGCCGGGAAATGCAAATGCCTGAGGCCACAGTTGGTAGGCCACTATTATTAGGAATAGATAATTGACCGTTATGTTCTGTATACAAGCTTTTGCCAAGATGCTGCCCAAGGTGCTGTGCACCACTCTAAGCCTAGAATGGCTCCAAACAGAGTGCTTCCTGCGCAATCTGTGACCAACACCAGCTACATTCTGGTGACCTAGAGAGCACACAACAACGGTGAGCCACTGAATGATTGAGGAACTCCAGCCACATTCCTGAGTCCTCTTTGAGGCTGGCAGTAAACCTGACAAAATGGTGCTTTGAATTTTTTTCTGATGTGGATCATTCCAACAGTCTTGCGAATACCTGCCCTGTGTGGATTACCAAGGACACAACATTCAGTCTGTCTAAAAGCCCCTGCACCACTTTCAGCTTTGCCTTCTCTTTTTACTGCACAGTTTATAATCCCTGTGCAAATATCTCTACTTTAACAGCCAGGAGTATGCATAGGCCTTGCACTAACGATTTCGAAACCCCAAAAAGTTACAACTTCTGTAGAGCCTTAGCTTTTGTCACCATGAGGAACCTGAGGGAATCCTCCCATCTACTCTCCTTGGGTCCTCCTCCAAGGTGGCCAGGGAAAGGCCATTGCTTTTGGATCCAGACCATGGGGGTGGATACGTGAGGGAAGATCACCTGGGTGGAGGGACCATGGGGAAAGGATGTAATCAGGTGAGGCATGGTACCCACCTTTCCCTTGTCAGAATACAACCTACACTTCCCCTGCCTTTGTAGGTCATTGTCTTCCCCTCTAGAAGGATTGCTTGATAGTTGGACCTAGAGACCTGCAAATACCCTGCTCTATCACATGGGGAATAGGAGGACCGCCATTTGCGTTCTGCTTGGCACTTTAGCTGACATAGAGCTTTCAGTTCATCATTGAACCAAGGTTGGGAAGGTCGACCAATGACCTTATGCAATTTAAGTGGAGCCAGCGTATCGGCCACTAAATTGAATGTCTGGGTTAGAGAGGAAAAATCGATTTGGTCAGAGGCAAGGCACTGAGACTGTATATTAGAAATATCTTTCTTGGAAATCCTACTCCCGTTGCGCTTCAGTTTCTTAGAGTCCCCCCCACCCCCTTCACACAGGGTGCCTTAGCATATACCAAGAAGGGAACTATCAGATGGTCAGACCATAACACTGGAAGTGGAGGAAGCGCAGAGGCCAGAGAATTGGCTGCAAACACTAGATTGAGCATATTACCCAGTGAATCGGCAGGACCACTGCTAAATTGTTCAAAACCTAAATCACTCATGGTTTCAAAAAATTGGCTAGCGGGGAGGGGGAATGGAGGGTTGAATTTGAGGTTAAAATCACCCATAATCACCAAGTTAGAAAACTTCAAATCGACATAATCAGTGATTAATTCAGGAAATTGATGCAGAAAGAAGCATCCGCTCCAAGAGGGCGGTAAAATACTAAAAAGTATAAAATAAATGAAGCTGATATGGGCACCCTTGCCAAGAGAGCATCCATCTTAATAGTGTGAACGAAAGGCACACAAGCAATTGATAGTACCGTTTTAAAAATGATGGCAATGCCCCCCCAAACTAGGGCGTACTGACATTCGGTCAGCGCGAATGATGTCAGACGTCAGGAAGCAGCTGAACCACGAAAGGCTCGGAAGAATCATTCAACCAGGTTTTGGTTACATAGATTACATTTGGCGTCGGATCTATGAGGAGATCATGGCAGAAAACTACATGCGACAAGGGAGCGAGCATTAAGCAGTAGGCCCTTAAAAGTATCAGACACCGTTCCCCTGAGCATAGACTGCAGGACTTCTAGGCAGGGTAGAACTGTGCCCCCGGGGGATAAAGATAGGAGTTCTTTGCGGGACCAGGTGATGTCTGTAGGTTGGTGATTTGAGGCCCAAGGCCTGTCCTGGGCACAAACTGGCATAATTTAGGAGTTAGGCTTATGAGTTATTGAATACCAAACTAAAGAAAAGATATGCAAAATATATGAAAATAAAGCACAAATGAAAAGAAAGTGGCATGCACTTAAGAACACAGGGAAAACACGATTAAAATCATTGGACAATTAAAAGTATAAGCCAAGTAAAAGCCGATAGTGAGAGCTTATGAACCAAGTGAAAGTCAAATGAAGCAAATAAAAAGCAAATAAGTGGATAGTGTGAAAGCAAGGTGGTGACAAGGAATTAAACACCACAAAGTGAGTTGTGTGAAAGTCACGTTTTTGGCAGAGTCAAGAGACTGCCAATAAGTCCAATGAGAACAAAAGAACATCACAAAGTGACAAGGGTTATCGGTTGCGGGACCTGTAATGGGTGGACCATGTAGTCCGACATCTGCAACTAGACCAAGTAATCTTTACTTGGAGAGAACCAAGGAAAGTCAAGAGACTGAAGCGGTTTTGCCTAAGAAGTGTTAAATTGATTAAAGAGAAGAGCAATTTAAGTTAATTATTGAAAAGCCTGAAATGTTACCAATTGGATTTGGAATCAATAGTGAGAGCAGAGAACGTAGAATTGACTGTGATTTTGAAGCTAAAAGAGCTGCCTTCTTGGGGAAGGGAACCCCAAAACTTTGTGTGCTGTGTTGAACTTGGGGAAGGGAACCCGAGGGCTTTTGGAACGGTTTTGAACTTGGGGAAGCTGAAAAGCAAGCCAGGGGCTGCAAGAAGTTTGGAACTTTATTTTGAACACTGTTTCTTTGGTTGCTGACATCCCTATAGATTGCATATCTTTAGTTGTGAGGGCAAGTATAGGTTTTGGACACAGACAGACTTGAGTGGAGTTGAACTTAATGACAGACTATCCTTAATTATTTAGGTAGGGAAATCCCACCTTAGCACATGGCAAGTTAGGCCTTACTCCATCCTGACATTTAAGAAATAAACCATTCTTATTTTGAAAAGTGAATCTGTTTCCCGTTTCTTACTTCATGAGGCCTTCACACCAGGAGCCAGGGGAATCGAAAGCTCACTGGTTTTCACAAACACGGCCAAGGCTGCTTGGCACTCGTCAATGTCCCTTCTCTCAAGGAAGAGAAAACCGAATTAATGGATTAAACCACTCAGCATTTCGCTCTCCCTCGCCACTCACTACAAGAAAAAACTAAACTTCACAAAAAAGGCACAAAACAGAATACCCCATGTACATGCATCTATCGGTCACTACTGCTTAGCCCTACTGGCCCAGCGGGCATTCCCTTGTTTTGACCTTTACTGCAAGAGGTTGCAGGGTGCCATGTGCCACATAGATAGCACAAATAACGGAACTTGTAGGCATGTCCCTCTATTGTAGTGGTGGGAAAGCTACTGTTCCCTAACAATAAAAGGGCTGCGTCTATTCCTATCGAAACAAACAAGAACATTTTGATGCCCACTTGCAGCAAACTTGCATTGTGGTTTCTCGTCGCTTGTCTGGTTGTTTCAAGCCCTCATGAACTCACACGAAGTCTCGCTATCTCTTTGATGCCAGAACATGTCTGATTGGGACTCCACCGTCTGCTTGAATTCCTGTTCCTATGGCAACCAACCTATGTCTTCATTTCTTTTCAATTCTTTGTAGATCATTTCCCCGTCTGCACCTACGGCTAAACCAGGTTCTGCATTTCTCTGATAATGGTTGCCATTATGGCAAGGCTTCTGGAGCTTGTGAGCCAGATCAAGATGGCGGTACCTCTGTAAGCTCGGATTGCACCTGCCACTTAATCCTACATTATCTGTGTCGTCAGGGGTGCTGGAGATCCTGTGAAACTGCCAGGCCAAGATCGGACGGGAACTGGTGTGTATGGCTGTATGCTGCAGGCTGAACAAAACACAAATTCTCCTTAACAGAATGTATGATTCATATCCGAGTTCAAGGATATAAACAAAGGTGATAATTTGCATAGGAATAGAGAAGCAACTAACAGGGCAGAAAATATAGACAATGTACATATAACTTCAACAAAACTACCAACAGTGTATCATGAAACAGTGTATTGACTTATTTTTCAAATAAGCAATACATTGTGTGTGACATTTCACAAAAAACATTTCATACTGAAATCGAAATATATGATAAAAGCATACATGATCAAATTTGCACAAGACAAATACATCCATCAGTATATACATATAAAAAAAAGGATAAAACGTACAAAGCATTTGAGTAATACCTACAAATGCATGAATAAGCACCAGAGATAATTTACAATTGACTCCATTGGATCTACTCCACATACATAAATATAAAGTGGGTTGCTATACACAACAATGAGAGCTGGCCTGACACCAAAAGGTACACACCAAGTTGTGTAAAAACACAAACAAAGGCCAACTAGGCAGTCCTACAGGTACGACCGCTGCACCACTTAACACACAGCTACCAAGCCTCGATGGTCTAAAACGACACCAATCCTCAGGGCCTGAATTCCTATCAGAATATCTGCTGAACGGTACAAATGTAACTGATTGCTTGAAGAAAGTTGTTCCCAACCATGCCCATAACTGAAATGAATTACACCTTGTCAACTTACTATGAGAACCAAGTGCCCACATTAAACACCCATGTGCACCTGAAATTCATGGAACACACAAAAATACGGTGTGTATGCTGCGGGCTAGCAGCTGCAGAGAGTCTTGGAGGAGGCTGGTGCAGCAAGGATTCACTGACGGGCAGCGCTGCCCTTGGAGAACATGCTAAATCTTGATGAAGATCCACAACAGTCTACACAGTGGGGTGCCCGTGTGGCTTGATTGTGCAAGCCTTAATTGTTGGAGAAAAATGTCATCATAATATATATTTAAAATAAAACAATACTTTTTTTTTCTGTTGTAGACTGCAGGCGCTGGGGTTGTCTTTGATCGTAAAACCCATTTCTTCAATTTGCCTGCCGCTGTGAATGATTTCTTAGCAACATTGTGTAACGGATCACAGTGGAGTGGGGTCAACAACTTGTTGCCTGCAATGGGCTGCGTTGTACATTTAGGATTCCCCCCATTGTTGGCCAGACATGGATTGTGTCTTGCATTTATTTGATCACATGGGGAAGGAAGCGCCCCATGGGATTGGGGATGACTATTCTCAGGAGACGCGCTATGTCCCTGCTTCAGTACCGCTATACTCTTCTGCATTAGCAAGCCCCCCTCCCACTCTTGCCTGTAGCAATATGTTCTATTGTCAAAGAGGTCAGACTAATATACTTGACAGGACTGAAACACCAACCAAGTACTTTGTATCTGGTTTTAAAAGAAGAACTGTGAAGATGATGAACGAGAGGTTGAGGATCTCCTTGGAGGATCAGCATGAGCGGTCCAGCTTCTCACAGGATATCATTAGCCCAAACGAAAGCAACTAACTAGTACAGGGGCTAAAAATTAGCTCAACTGGGACGCAGAAGGAGAAAGATCCTCCAAGAAGCAACTGGGGAGCCTCGCACTGGGCGAGCAGATGAGAACCGAACTGGAAACCGTGTACGGAGGAAAAGGAGAACGCAAACGTGGTCCATGCTGGAAAGGATGCTGGTGCTGCTGCTGAAAAATCTCTGGGCACCCTAGGCCCTGGCGAAGCACAAGCGAGGAGCAACATGGAGCTGGGCAGAGTGACGCCCGCAGTGCCGCTGCAGACCCTGTCGCTCACCCGAAAGCTACTGGAGCCTCGTGAAGTAACACAGCTGCTCGGTAAAAGCTGGTACCTACAACAAAGAAGTTAACAGGTACGCAGACTACCCGAGAGGCGTTGGAGGTCTAGGGAAGCAAGGGGGTGAAAAGAGCAAGATGGTCTGGGTCCCTGAGAAGGGACTGCAAGTCTGGGACCTGCACCCATATGAGAAACCAAGGATAAAAGGGTTTTGGACCCTAGGAGGCGTGTGTAAAAATATGCCATCATTGTGTCCGAACCTTACTTCTGCACCTTTACGGGGCTCAATCATCCCATTTATGTCAACAACAGAACAAATTAGTTAACTCCCCTTAATGTTCTTTCTGATGGATGTTCTTCCCATGGAATCCTCATCGATGTTATATTTATATCCTAGCTCAGCTGATCCTTGGAAACCTTTCTGCCACCAAGGGGTGCAGAGCAGCTATGCCCAACACCCTTACGGATCGCACGCTGGACAGAAAGTGCCAGTTTATACTGAGGTGCTGCTCCATGTGACCCAAGTTCTGCCCCTTTCCCCTTACACTCTGACACCGAGGGATCACAGAACTGAAAGACTAGCTATCCTCAATGAGGAGTGGTTGGGAGGGAGATGATGAATCCAAGGGAGGAGCATCCATCAGATCGATTACTACCAAGAGTTAAATTTGTTCTCATAAATTCCTCCCGCCCCCCCACGCCACCCCCCCCAGGGATTCCTAATCTATGATCATTTCCATTGCAGCACGTGGATCTGGAGGAGAGCAAAAGGACACTACCTTGACCTGAAAACTCTGGAGGACCGCCCTGCAGAAGCGAGCATACTGCCCTGAAAGGGAATCCATCCAAGCAGCAATGCTTTGCAATTGCGTGAAGAGAAGCCCACATGTCCAAGACAGGGTCTCCCCTCTTCAGAGCAGAGGTGACAGCCAGACCGCTGGTAGGATGAGTCCTGAGACCATCAGGAACATCCTTCATAGCATTCAGAGATCCAGAGAATGATCCACCTTGACTGGGCCAGTACAGTCATAGCCCTGCCAGCACAGGCACCAGCATACTCCACAAACAGCTGGTCATCTTTCTTAATGTCCCTTGTCCAAGAGACATAGTAGCTGAGGGCCAGCACCAGGTCCAGCCGATGAAATCGTTCCTCTGCTTTTGAAGGATGAGGTGGAGGAAAAAACGGCAAGATGGATCTTCGGAGAGAGAAGGAAGTCTAAGACCACCTATGGGAGGAAGGTCTCGCATCACCTTCAATTTGGAGAAAACCAAATAGAGATGTTTAACAGACCACGCCCAGAGGTCACTCACCCGTCTCGCAAAAGAAATGGCAACCAGGAAAATCACTCTACGGGTGAGCAATATAAGAGAATATGAAACAAGTGCCTCTAAAAATTTAACACTAAATTAAAATACCACACCAGAACCACAAACTGGTGTGGAGGAAACAGATTTCACAATCCCCACAAAAACGGCATAACAATGGAGAAAGTGGAAACAGAGCCTTGCTCACTGATCCTTTCAAAGACTGAGATGATGGTCAGACACCCCTTTACAATGCCAACTGTGAGAAACCTGTAGGTGTCTTACCCGCTAGTGCCCGGAGATCTGTCATCCAGGTGGCCACAAAACAGCTATCGCTTTTGGATCCAGTTCCTGGGGGTAGACCAGTGCGGGAGGATCACATTCTCGTCTACCTGGAGCTGTTTGGCCCCTTCCATGAGAAGCATAGGAGGTGGAAGGCCGAACACCATGACACCCGCCAGATGTCGCTGGCTGCTGCTGAAACAGACATGCCCAAAGACATGGCTGTCATCTTAAAGGACTAAAAACTTGGCTGGAACTAGTCAGCTTTAGCCCGAAAATGTCATGCCAGTCAAAGGGCATACCAAGGAGCATTACTTTCATAGCCTGCCATTCACCTCCAGCAGTGATGTGTTGGAAGCGTGTCAATCCACATCATACCAACTACAAAGTCAGGCATACCCAAATCTGATTGAAGAGTGAGCATTCACCAAGCTTTCAGGAGAGACAGACAAGTTTTTCACAGGATTCCCTCTTCCTCTTGATAGAATTCCTCTGCCTCTGCAGATTCTACCTTCACCCCGGCACAAGGTTTCATCAACGTTCGGACCCATCTTCGGCATGAAAGGTCTCATCGAGAGAGGAGCATACTTGTGGGCCCCCTAAGCACAGAGGCATGCACCAGCGCCAAGGCCTTCACACACATAGGCCGGAATCTGACGGCACCGGGATGGGCCTTGGTGATGGAGCTCGATCATAGATGTGTGGTGCCAGCTCCAGAGGGTGATCTGCCTGCCAAGCAGGTACAGTGGGCCCCAATGGCACAGCTGGTTCCAGGTTCTTGGCTAAGATGTTGAGTATCTTCAGCCCGAAGGCCTCCCATTCCTTTGGAGTAGAGGATTTGGTTGGAAATGGTACTTGCAGGGCCGTTTCTGTGTAGTCCCTTGATTGGGGACTCCTCTTCAAGAAAGAACTAAGTTGCCAGGAGGAACTGCTCGGTGAGTGGGACCTCTTGCAGTGCTTTTTGTTCTTCTTAAGCAATGACGATCTGTCTTGCAACCGATGCTCCACATCCTGCGACCCCACCCACGATGGCTTGGACTCAACATTATCCTTGCAGATATTTATTTTGACATTTGTAAAGCGCACGGGGCCATCGGGGCGCTGGATGAAGGTGAAAGGTTTAGCTGCCCGTTCCCAAAGGGCTTTAGGGTGCATGGAATGGCATGACCTGCAGTCTGGCCCATTGCGATCCTTCCTTTAGTATAACCAGATCCTATGGTGGTTGGATCCTGACATTTGTCAGTCACAATCCACAGAGGCCTGCGTGGGATTAGGCATGTCATTGAAACCAAGACGGTAGCATCATGCCAAAGCAAGCAGAGTGTGTGGAACAAAGAAACCAATGTCACGTTGTGCAGCATCTCGATCTATACGGGCCTCGACATCATGTCCGGCAAAGAGCACTTAGGGGCGTTGAGCAGAGCCGCACTGTGCCCTCTGGTTGCAGAAAGGTTTGTGAAGATCAGCTTCAGTGGGATGCAAATATATTAGATGATGAATCCATGGGACGAAGGAATACATTAGAATGATATCCTAGCTAGATGGACAGAATTACTGTATCCCCATTTCAAAAAACATATTTCTACACTGAAGGAGCAATATTTAGGTGGTGGTGCGGGCAGGGTAGGTCAGATACTTCTCTTTCTCCAAACAAGCAAGAAGGATAGTTCTTCTTGTGATGCTGGAAATGCATTGGAGGGACAGGGCCTCCGTATCCTTGTCCTTTACTGCTTTTTATCGTGTGTTCTGTTGTATTTTCCGCGCAGGAGTTCATGTGGGACTCCTGGCGGTGCAGCTCTCTCTTTTGGTTTGGTGAACGGACCTGTGGGATACCCTTATGGCACCCATGGGTGGGGGTACAACCCTGTGCCCCTAGTGTATGTTTTTGGGCACCTGTGGGTGGCCCGCAGAGCAGTTCCATGCTGACGGACAGGTGCGCCGAGTATCCTCCGTTTTGGGGATCCCCAGGCCCTGCCATTGGAATCAGTTGATTCCTGATGGAAAACAAGATGGGCCCTGTGGCCTCGTGCTTTCTATTACCTATTACCGTGTTTTCCCAAAGTCCTGGGAAGCCCTGACTCTGTCCCTTCCCCCTGACTGGCTGTTGGGTGGAAGTGCCATATATGGTGTTGTTGTGAAGGCCCGGCCAGACTAGCTGGAGCCTTCTCAGTGATTGTATGTTGCAGGTACCTCCTGTGGGTGGGACCTGGGTGAATGGAGTGTGAGACCAATATGCACTTCTTGTTGTGGTTGTCTGGTTTCTGGCCTGAATGGAGTGTGTAGTGTTGAATGGCTGGGTACTTGTCCCAATCCACATTCCTTGTTGTGAGTGTCTGAGAGGGAGAAGGATGGCCTGAATGCACTGTGTGCCTGATTGGCTGACTGACTGCATGAATGCCCTTCTGTATGATTGGCTGCTGAGAGTGACCCAGCAGTGTGGATGAGAGACAAGATAGTATATCTGGGGACCTCTCACCACTGGAAATTGTTCAGAAGCGTTCAGAAACTGTGTCTACACTTTAAGAGTAACTGAACTGGAACTGCTGATCCTCGACGCCCAGCTGGAAGAAGAAGACTTGCTGTTGCATTTGCTTCGACCGATCTGAAAGCTGCCGAATTCGTCAAGGACTGATCTGAGAGAGGACTTGGTAAGGCGCCCTCTTCCCATGCTCCGAGCGACCATCGAGCACCGCTAACCTTCGCCGAAGCTCCCTGGAAGTCAGACCCTCGAAAGGCTGCCGACCCGAGACGGGACCGCTGAGGAGAACGAAGCAAAGCACCCGGAGTTCGCCGCTGTCGATGCCATTGCCGTCGACCAGGGTTCACAGGTTTGTGTAACCGCTGGATGCCCGTCGAAGTTGTGCTGCCTAGCCGTGGGGACCAGTTGACGCCGTGCCGCAGACGACTGGAGCCGCCCGCTCCTTTGCCTAAGAACATTTGAATCCAAGGACTCCCTTGTCCGCAGCGTCGACCGCTTTGTCCCGCCAGAGAAAGTCGAGGACGACCAAACGCCGAGGAGAATCCGCCGGTGAGTTTCCCGCCACCTGAAGGCCACAAAGTCTTCGGCGACTCGACAGCCTTGTTGGGCCACAGTTCTTCTGAAACTCTTTGCGGTCCTGAACAATCCATCGCCGAGGTGCCCCGCACACCTCATCCTCGCAGGAAGTAACTGATGAGCACCGCCTGGATCGACATCAGGGTCTCGACACCCTTGAACTTCTCATCGCCGCCGTCAATGACAAGTTCACCATCTTCAACGCCTCTCGACGATCCGTGGCTCCTGCTTTAAAGGGAGTCACTCAAGAAGGATCCTTCGACGTGTCTTTGAAGAACTCAACTCCACCAGGTACATTGGGGGGGTAAAACCTTAATAGGAGGAAATAAGGCTATTGAACAATATATGGACTGGGCTTGTGCTATATATCTTTATTTTACAAGTTGCTCAGGTGGGGGGGATCTCCACACAGAACTGTGTCGATCGGTAGTGGTCAGTATTCTGCCTATTGTTTCAACCATCTTGCTTTCCTTCCTATCTCTATTGCTGGTTTCCACGTTATTGATCTGTGTGACATCTTAACCGTACAGTTGATGCACTTTAATGAGATTCGATAACATTGGTGGTACCACTTTAGAATTGTATGTATTTATCATTGTTGATTTCCGAGTACAAAGTGCGTTATTGTGATCATGTACATACCTTTGAATATTAATTATATAAAGACTGTTTTCAGTAATACAGTGTGTCGACATTCCTTTTTGGGGGTTCGGGGACTACACTGTACTTAAGAACCAGTCTGCATCACCTCCTGAAAAGCGAGGCCTTGATTGCTCGACTACGTTACCAATAATAGAGAATCTTGGCTGGGGTCCTCTGTGCCTCTCCTCTACCATATAGAGAGCGGAAGTACAGACACCTCCCTCCAGTCTTTACACTTCTAATGCATCATTTCTTGAATTTCATACTCCATACGGTAGCACAAAACCAGCAAGGTAGGGCTATTTTGATGGCTGGGGAAATTTCTGAGAAAATTTGCATTTGTTAATATTTATGCCCCCAATGTGGGTTCATCTTGCTGTAAGATTGGGTGAGGGATGGACTGCTTGATCACAAGGACGCTGTTATTTTTTGGGGAGGGGATTTCAAAGGGATTCTTGACATGGATTTCTCCAGTAGGGGACCAAGGAATATAATCGAGCACTGCAAAAGCAATATTACAATTTAGCGACTTGTATTGGCTCTAAGATGTAGGGAAATCTAGGCATCTGTAACGAAATAAAATGTTGACATTTTACTCATCAGTTCATGATACTTCATCTATGGTTAGCTGTCCAACTCTCCACCCTTACATGCGGGAGAAGAGAACATTGTTTAAAAGTGATATTCTTTCTATGCATTCTGCTTGCACAGATTCCTCATCTGGATAGATATCCTTAAGTGCCAGCTGTTCTTAAAAAATCTTGACAGAGGGGGTAGTGTGGTTCAATGACGCCCCCCTCGGCTCTCATGCTCCTCAATTCCAGGCCAGGCACCAGTGTCCATATTTACAGTGCGCATTACGTCCCCCTACCTCAGCTCTTTATTCCCCAAGTGCTCAGCAGCCAAGGGAACGGATTTCCATGTTAAGAAAAACATGCTTTAAAAAAGGAATCTTAACAAACAGCTCGTCGACCCAGCAATAAGGCACAATTCTGGCCACTTAATACCTCAAAGCCGTCATTTGAGTCCAGTCTATGGGGCTTCTCTCCTCCTTGGATGGGCGAGGCAGTGGAAAAACACACAGGCAATTCAATATTTTGGAAAATAAAAACTTCAAAACAACTTCTGGCAAACATTTTAGACTGACTTTTAGAGGAATATCTCTATAAAGAACTAAAGAAATTGGGGTTTGCAAGACAGAGCCTGCATTTCACTCATACATCTGCCCGATGTAATCGGCAAACACTGTCTTCAGCTTAAGAAGCCTGATCAACGCTGAAAGAAAAGGCTTAAAAAGAGCTCCCATGAAGAAAGCACAAGGTTAAGGTGCCACACTGGCATTACAAACTAAACTGAGAGGAAAACACATTCAAACACCCCTCAAAGAACTGGGCCACAACAGGGACTGAAAAGAAAGGACCCTGATCCGGTAGTCTATTAAAACAAAGAAAGAGAAGCCAGTTACCCTTTAATCATGCCCACCTGTAAACCCTGCTTTGCAAGAGACAACAAATTCTGAGACCACTGACGAGGGGCACGGCATCAGGTCTGAATCTCTCTCCCTACACCATGGCACAAACATTCTCCATCAGCATGCTGTAAGGGTGTAGAAGCAAGAGACTGACACAAAGCTGCCATTTTGATTATTAACTTTTATTCAATTTAAGAAGGGTTGGGGAAATGCCCCACCAGCCCTAACACTAAGAGGGGTTTCCCTGCTGCAACAAAATGTTTTAATAGGACAGACCCAATGTCCAAAAGCAAATAAATCCACTGTTGTCTAAAAACCACATCTCTAACCCTCACACTAATAACTCAAACTAAAGTGCAAGAGGGTGTTCTTAACAGTTCAACAGTTAAACTGTTGCTCAAAACACAAAAAATCTCAAAGGTGCAAAAAAAAACCAAAAAGATAGATAACATTCGTCCTGCAGGCGGTCTACTCCTGATCTTGCTAACAGAGGGTTTCCTTCTTCTCGGCAGGTGACAATGTCCACTTTGCTTCAAGAGGCTTTATTTCTATTTCCCTAGATTCCTCTTCTCGCTTCCTGGCTTTTTTTTTCCAATTTTTTTTAAATAACACAATTCAAGGGGGTATGTGACCCTGTCCCTTTCTTCTTCTATTCTCAGAGTCAATCAGGTGCACTGATCTGCCAGAAACTGCTTGGGAAGATTAGTATGGGTGCGAGTATTATTGCTCAGCTCACATTTTTGAGGATTAGTTTCAGTGGTCTTGGTTTGAGGTCTCTTGCAGTCCCAGCCAACCTGGTACATTAACCTGCATAGGTACTGTGACTAGGAAGATTGCCTTGGATGCAAGCTTCATATTGGTGCAGCTCCCAGACTTTTCTTCTGCCTCCCACTTTCCTGGACTACTTTTTTCACCAAGGTACCTGATCCTGTATTAGGGGTCCCTTTGCCTTCAGGCAACTTCTGCTACTACTTTCTCAGGGCCCCTGCGTCTACCCAATAGCCAGCGTACCTTGTTTCTTGGTCTGGAATGGTTGTGGGTCTATTGCGACGCCAGCGGTCTGCTGTGGGGGTTGTTATACGCTCGCCGTCCTTCAGCGCTCCCCACAGACCGGCAGAGGTAAGTGAGGCTTTGGGGACGATTTTGTTTCCTTGCATCTCCCCATGGCCGGGCACGCCGGGAGCTTCTGCTTCCTTCCTCAGAGAACGTCCTCTATCCTTAGGGTCTGCTTCTCACTAACTTCTCAGTGTCCCGCTCCGCCTGCCTTCCGAACATCCTAGCACACGGTTTGTAATTGCGGTTCCTCCAGGGAGGGCTTGACTTTTGTTGTACATATCAACAAAACTGCACAGTTAGTGCTTTTGCGGTATTCATCATTCTTCTGTATTTCTTCTTTGTCCCAGTAGTTTTACTTTGATGTCCATATGGGTAGCTCTTGTTATTCTTCGTCTCAGTACACGGTGCGACATACATGTAGTCTACCCTGCAGCGCAACATGGGGGAGGTAATTACTACATTACCCTGTGGGGTGTGTAAGGGTGTGGGAGTTTGATAAGGGCTATCTACATACCGCGTTCTCCCATTTAAGTCGTCCCTCAACACATGAGATATCCCTTCCCATGTGATCCTCCCCACTGCGTTCCACCCCCAGGGGGATTATTGGACTGTGGCTGAACCGCCCTGGCCACATGAGAAGGGTTCTCCCCCATGGTAAAAGGGACAACATCCAGGGATTTGTCACAATACATAGATGGAACTCGTAGCAGGCTTGCGTGCAAAAAGAAAGCAACATCTCCAATACATCAAGACCAAGTTATAATACCTTCGCCCTAAGAGCCACACATGGAGAAAAGCTCTGGGTTCAGCTAAAGCACCCAACTCTTTGACTGGTACAAGGAAAGCAGCAAGGTGGGCAAACGGCAAGCTCCAAAAGTTAAGGATGCATGGTCCTCCTCGTGCCATCTTGGGCGATTAGGACGAGGCAAACCGAAAACGTCCTCAACATTCTGAGAACCAACAGGATGACCGGAATCAGGGGGTTAAGGGGTAGAACTTAGTGAAGAACGAAGATCCACTCCACTAAAAAAAGAAGACTCCCAGCGTCCTCATCAGGGCAGACTACCTTGAGCAGGAATCAAGTTGCCTCTTGTTGTCCATTAAGACTAGGGCATACTTCCTTTAAAGTAATGGGACAAAAGGTACCAGAGCTAGTATGACTGCTCGCAGCACCAGCAGATTGATGCGCCATCTGCACGCCACCTGGGACCAAAGCCTGCACACCTGCAGATCCCTTCAGGGAGCACCCCAGCCTTTCAGGAACATGTCTGTGACCAGGTATCAAAAGCCGCTCCTTTGCCCAGTCGGACCCCCAAAACAGACCATTGGCCATTGTCCTTGAAATCTTGTGAACAAATGATATCTCACTTGAAAACTGTAACCACTGACCACGGAAAAGTTACTGCATCTTCAACCTGACCTCTGGCACCAGGAAATGCAGGAGGACTTGAGAAGATGGAGAAAAGATTAGGCTGGCAGCTTGTGCGAGTTTTAGAACAGTGTGATGTGATGAATCTGATGGAGTTATCAATATCTTCCCGGCGGTGACCTCTTCCCACGTGGCCAGGGCACGGCAGCCACTACCTGATCCTGACCCTGGGGTTGGCAATATGAGGGAGCATCATCCAAGAGGAGACAACCTCTGGAGAGATGTCATGGCTTTAAGGAGATGCAGTATCCCCCCATTTGCTCACGAGAAAGACCCTCTTTTACCTAATACCCTAATGGCCTATTGCCATGAGTCTGTTCCCCACCTTGGGGAAAATAGATACCGTTTACTGACATCCTTTAGACCAAACTTCCATCCATGGTCTGAAAAGTAAAAGCTCAAAGAAAGCCTTTTTCATTTCTGAATCTTCTTCAAATATAACTGATGCTTCATATGGAATCATTTAGAGAGGTTCATCAATATATTATAAGTTACTCACCGTAGTGACTAACATACTCTGGTTCATAGACATAATTTCGAATACAAAATATTTGAAAGTCAAAAAGTCGAAAAAAAAACGTCGAAAAAAAAAAATGTCGAATTTTTTTTAATTACTTTATTTCCGAAATGGGGGGGTTCCCCCCCAACCCCCCTTTTTTTTATTTTTACCTATTTTTTCACAGAAACTAGAGCCCAAAAAAAAATATCAAAAAAAAAAACGACATTTTTTTTTTCGACATTTTTGATTCGACTTTTTTGACTTTCGAAATTATGTTTTCGAAATTATGACTGGACACCACATACTCTTAGTCCATAGTCCCCTTTCCTCCATACTCTATGGGCGTCCCTTCCAATGGACGGGACACAGACCTTTTTCACCAGAAAAAGCCTTCTTCCCATTTAAATCTAGACGCGGCAGGGGTGCAGCCCAGGGAGCACACGCCGACCCGACTCCGCCGCCACACCTCAGTCCCCATTGACATGTCGACAATAAATTGCCCGTCTGTCGGTTGAAGTCTCTGGACCACCAAGTCGGGTCTGGGTGGAGAGATGGAGGAAAATTGATCATCTCGAGCGCAGGTGAATCTTCCTCATCCTTAGCCTTTTGTGCGGAACGGATAATAGGACCGCTTCCAGTAGACCCAGGAGATGTTAGTACAACCATGCCGAGGTCACCTCTCTGTTGAGGAAGTGGCTGGTGGCCCTCTTGATTGCTGAGATTTTGTCCTCTGACGGGAAGACCTTCTCGGAGCACATGTCCCAGATAAGGCCCAAGAATGTCAGATACTGCGTGGGCTGCAGCTGCGACTTCTTGAGATTGAGCGAGAAGCCCAGATCGTGCAGTGTGTTCATAAAGGCAAGGGACGAGTGGTGAACCGCTTCTGGAGATGTAGCCCTGACGAGCCAGTTGTCGAGGTATGGGTAGATGTGGAGGCCCTGTGCTCTGAGGAGGGGCCGCCAACACATTCATGAGCCTGGTAAAGACCCTGGGGGCTGCGTTGAGGCCAAAAGGAAGGACCTTGTAATGAAAATGGTAGCCCATGCTCCTGAACTGTAGGAAAGAACGATGGGGCTGCCAAATCAGGACGTGTAGGTACGCGTCCTTCAGATCTATGGAGCACATCCAGTCTCCCTTGTCCAATGTCTCAGCTATAAAAGCTGGCGTAACCATCTTGAATTTTTGCAGGGCTAAGGAGAGGTTGAGGGTGGAAAGGTCCAGCACAACTCTCAGGCCCGCCTGGTTCTTCTTCTGAATGGTGAAAATCCAGGAGTAAAAGCCAAAGCCTTGCTGGGATGCCGGGACTTCCTCCACTGCCTGGCTCTCTACGAGCGACCGGATCTCCGCCAAAAGAGTTGCTGTCCCAAACTGTGGGAGTGGAGGGGAAGCGGGAGGAAAGAATGGGATAGGGAGGCGGTCCCCCGTGGATACTATGGAGAGGATCCAGGGGTCCGCGGAATTCTGGCACCAGATTTGTCCATGGAGAGCAAGCCTGCCCCCCACCGCAGACACGTGGACCCGAAGGGGTGTGCCATGCCTTCTTTCCCTAGGAGACTGTCGCGGAGGAGGGGGACTGGAAAAATCCCTTACTCCCCCCTCTTTTTGTTGCTTGTGCCTGTTCTGGCTGCCTGGATCTACGTTCCTGGAAGCCTCAGAACCCTCCGTATGTACAACCCCGCTCAGAGCGTTGCTGAGATTGGGTGTACGATTTGGGCGTGGTCTTTGTAAGGATGGATAAAGACTTGTCCGTTTGTGAGCTGTTCTTTTTGTCCAGCTCTTCGTACGTGGAGGAGTGGAACAGTCCCCCCGCCCCCCTCAAATGGTAGATCTAGGATGCGTTCCTGGACGTCCGGGTTCAATTTTGTTGCCCGGAGCCAGGCTGTCTTTCTCATGTCCGTGGCAATGCAGATGGCACGGCCAGAGGTGTCAATATGGGCTACTGTGGATTCCATGAGATCATGTGCCACCAGCTTAGCCTCTACTAGCCCTGCCTTAAAGCACAATTGGCTTTGGGCGGGGAGCCCGCAATTTCCCACCATAATCTTTTGGTTGGCCTGACGAAGATGCAAAGAAGCATTGGAATAGAGTTCCTTGCCGTACGCCTCCAAGATCTTCTCCTCCTTGCCTAGCAGTGCTGTAGAGGAGGCGGCTGAGGACGACTGAGGCTTGTAGTACAGTGATGCTGCAGTGATCACGGAAGAGTGCGGCTGAGGATGGACTAAGAGCAAGAGTGTATCCCCCTCCATCTGCCTGTACTTGGCGTCCTGGCGTCGATTTGAGCCAGCCCTTCTGGGCCAGGGAGACTACATCTGTTTGCATTGGAATCCCTGTCTTGGACCCCCTCTGTCGGCTGCTCGACCTCGGGCTGGGGCAGTCCCAGATATTCTGCCAGCCCAGCAAGACGTTTGTGGAAGGCCCTGGCCGAGAAAGGCGTGTCAGGATCCTCCTCCTCATCCGTAACCTGTGAGTCTGGGGGATCCTGTGGAGGAGGAGGAGTGGTAGTTAGCGCCAGAGGCTGGGGTACCAAGACAGGGGTTGGAGGCTGAGGAAGCGGCAGAGACTGGTACAGAGCCGCCTGAGGAGTCGGCTGTGGAGCTGGAGGCAGTGGCTGCGCCGGGGCCTGGAGTGTCAGCGGAGGCATCTGTGGTGCTACTAGCATCACGGGAAGGACTTCCCCCGATAGCGTCATTGATGATAACCCCCATCTGAGTTGACTTCATGAGGCCGAGGAACTTCTCGAAGAGGCCTGCCTCACTGGCCAAAGAGATGGCAGGGGGTGCTGATGGGGTAGCAGGGAGCTGCTGTGCACCCTGTCCATATGGATGCAAAGGAAAGCTGCCCTGCGCAAATGAGGGGTAGAATGTAGGCCACATACCTGGTTGAGGCCAGTCCCACCTTGACACTCGCTCTTCGTCGAATTCCTGGAATGGTGTCGGACGGGTGCCTCTTTGTGGTGCGGTGGCCATTTTGTCGAGCTGCCTGCCACGTGCTTTCAACGTGTTGCGCGGCCCGGCCCCTCCAAGACTCTTGCGTGTGGATCACGAGGCCTATCCTGCTCTTCGTGCCTTGGCCCGATAGGTGTGAAACCCTCGACCCGGGGATCGATAGAGCTGCGTTTAGGCACCCCCTCGGACGTATTGCCGGTATTAGGGCGTAGCCCCTCGGCCATGGTGCCGGAACAAGGGCGGAGCCCATCGGGTGAAGACCCGGTAAAAGAACCTTCCGGTCCCTCAACACTGCCACCGGGAGGATCTGAGAATCCCTCGGCCCGAAGGCCGGTAGCTGCAGCAGCCTCGGTGCACGTGCTGGTAGAAGGACCTGACCGGTCCCTCCTGTGCGTGAGAGTCCCTGGGAAGGAGTCTTCCTTGCGGAGTGCGATGGAGAATATCGGCACTACCTTCGGCTTGGATCGATGCTTCACAAAGTTCTTGAAATCCTCTGGAAGAGCTTCCCCCACCTGGCTAGTCTGTTCTTCAGCGCTTTTGAGGACAGCGAGTCACACGCTGAACAAGATTGCCAACCGTGGTCTGGGCCAAGGCAATTTAGGCAGAGGGCATGGGGGTCTGAAGTTGGGAAGAGCCCGTTGTAGGAGGTACACCTGCTGAACCCTGTAGAAGTCGACATGCGCCGGGGTGGAGCGCGACGCCTGAGGACTGAGTACCTGAATGATAAAGAGACAAAAAAGAAGACAAAGAGAAATATTTGCGCATGGAATGACATGGCCGAAGCCAAACCCAGGAGCGCTGGTGAATTCAGGCCATTTCAGTCGACGCGGAAAAGGGGACTGAGGTGTGGCCCCGGAGCCGGGGCGGTGCGTGCTCCCTGGGCCGCGCCCCCGCACGCCTATAGATTTAAAGGGGAAGAGGTTTTTTTTCTGGTGAAAAAGGTTCCGTCTCCCGTCCCTTGGAAGGGACGCCCATACAGTATGGAGAAAAGGGGAACGGGACATAAGAGTACAGTTGGTATCAGTGACTCCAACTCCCACAACCACAGAAATACTGAGACGAGGAGGATGAGTTAAACAATGCATATCAACAGGAGCCTCAAGCTCAATTAGTTTGCTAGTTGCTTTGAGAAAACACCTACGCATGGGACATTTAAACATGGAAACCAAATTGTGAGAAAAGGCATGTAGAAGCTGAAGGCACAAGTCGGTGTGCGGAGCCAAGGGGCTCGCCAGCAAAGAGGGAAGGAATCATTGCGAGAGGAAGAAGGACCACAGAAGTCCTGGCAAGGGTAGTATACTAGATAGTTGGAAGTGCTTAAGAAGTCCTGGCAAGGAAGTATACCAGGCAAATTGCAAACCTACTGGTAAGTCCCAAGAAAGGACAGTGTTTGATTAAACAAAGAAGGAACTTTTTAAAGAAAGGAAACCACAAAGGTTGACCAGCACTGTACCCAACAGGAATGTTGTGGGCCAAGGAGAGACAAACAACTGTTAAAACAAGAGAGACTGCAATCCCATTAAAGAATAATCCAGAGGAGGGAACCACCCTCGGGAACCATGGTTCTGTAACCTTGGGAAAACCTGTTGTTGGAGCAGTTATATGTTTATTTATTAACACTTTATGCAAACAACAAGTTAAAGATATTTCACTTGTCACTTTTTTATTTTGTTTATAGTGTATGGGCCAGGATGGAACAGTTTGGACACAAGAACGGCTTTTGATTTCTGACATCCTGACAAAGACAGATCTTTAGTTTTTGCTAGGTAAACTCCTCTTTAGAGCAGGGTCATAGAGGCATTTTCCCCATGTGTTTAAGTTAATAAAAGTCGTTAACCAAAAACTTGACAACTTTGTGTCCGGCTTTCATTTCTGACCCCTTACATTGACGATTTGACAAATGCTGGTGCCTCGATACCTGGTCTGGTGAGCAGCACCAGATGAGCCAATCGTCAAGATACAGGAAGACAGACTGTCCTTCCTGAGACGGACTGCTACCATTGCCATCATAATGGTGGACACCTTGGGTGTAGAGGTAAATCCAAAGGGAAGCACCTTGAACTGGAAGAACAAATTACTTACTTCTAGTAATTTTCTTTCTGATGAATATTCCTCCCACAGATTCCTCATCATAAGACATATGCCTGTAGCAGCAGCACAACTTCCTTTATTTTATCGCCCCCGACACTCTGCATTGGGACCAGACATAATATTGAAACAAATAGCCAGCACTGCGGCCTGTGATCTCAGTTTGCAATTTCTTCCCCTGTGCTCAGCAACTCTGGGGAGTTATGTTTTGTAGTCTTCAAAGAGTAATTCATGACTTGTTATGAGCCTAACGGCAGAGGAGAGACTTGCAACGAGCTTACTAGCTCACTAACCGAGGAGCAGCATGGGAGGGCGATGAGGAATCCATGGGAAGAACTTCTATCAGAAAGAACATTACCAGAAGTAAGTACTATGCTCTTCTAATGGATTGTGTCCTCCCACGAATTCGTTAACTTAGATAGACTGCCATAGCAGTGCTTGTCCTTCTGGGGGAGGGAAAGGGAGCGTCTACCGTTGCAATTGGCTCAAAATGGATTTTGCAAGACTGCTCTGCAAATAGGCTATCCTTGCCTTCACAGATGTCCAAACTTGAGAGGACCACTCTGCTGCTTGACGCTACGGTATGGAGCCCTCTCTGAAGAGCTGAGGAAGTTGCCCGTCCTTTCGTGGAGTGTGCTCGTAACCCTTCTGGAACTGATTTGCCTGCTGTATTGTAGCACTCAAATAGCCAGTATAATCTATCTGGAAATGGCTTGTTTAGTAATCGCCTTACCCATTTTAGGGCCGTGGTACACTACGAACAGCTGATCCTCCATTCTGAAGCTCCTTGTACTTGCTATATAAAAACCCAGAGCCATTTTGGGGTCCAATCTGTGAAGCCTCTCCTCTTCCTATAAAGAGGAGGATAAAAAGATGGTAAATTAATTATTTAATGGAATTCAGACACTACCCTAGAGAGGAAGGACAGACAAACTCTTAGGGTCACCTGCTTATGACCGTAAATAGTGGTTTGTATGACAAGAGCTTGTAGCTTGCCTAATCTGTGCATTCAGGTGATGACAACCAGAAAGGCTGTCTCCTGAATGAGAATAGCCTGAGCGAGCAACAGTGCATTGGCTCAAAGGGTCTAGCTTTCAAAAAAGTTAACACCATGCTCAAGCCTCACACTGGCACCAAAAAGCGGGGGGAAGATGTTCACTAACTCTTTCAGGAATTACATGACCAGAGGCACAGTAAAATAGGAGCCCCTTGTTTGCCACCAAGACTCCTGGTCTAACAAGGTGTAACAGAAAGGAAAGCGCTTCAGCTATTTCACATGATGAAGGATGCAACTCCTTGGCTCTACACCAGCTGCAAAAATTGTACGATCAGCAGCAGTAAAAAGCCTTTCTTGCTGGCCTTCTCCTCTGGAGCAACACCTCCATGACGTATTCTGCTGCATCCCAATCTGTGTAGCTCATCCTCTTAGTTGCCAAGCGTGGAGATTGAGGGTACTGGCGCTGGGGTGGAGGAAAATGCCTCCTCCTTGCAATCTCAGGAGGATAGCTCGGGGGCAACGCACTCGTCTTGGAAGCAAAACAACACGGAGCAACACCGGTTCGATCCCAGGGTCCAGGCTTAGAAACCTCTGGGTTTTAAAGGCATGGTCTAGTAAAATTTGTTATTGTCCCTACGGGTTGGCCATGTTTTTTTAAGCCTAAGTGGCTCGATTTTTAGAAAACTTTCCTATGGACCTTACCCGAGTTTTCGTCCATTAAACGCACGCGAAAACAAACACCAGGGAGCCGCAATTTTCTGATAATCCTATCTTTTCCCCGATCGCCCTGGCTGACCTGCTTTTGTGGCACTAAATCAATTCCCCCGCCCCTGAGCCTATCATCAGCAGACTCGTACCGCCCATTTCCCAACGCCAAAGCACGTCTCGTGTCAACATTCGCTGCGCTTCAGCTAATGACGTGTCGCCATGGAAATGGCAGGACGCCTCTTTCCTCAATAAGTATAAACAGACCGTTTCACAACACACAGCAGCAGATTTTCGATTCCATTCCTCTCTCTGTGTTACTTTGAGTATTCTGTGACTCGTTTCAGTGCTCTGGTCAGCTACCTTCGCCGCTTGTAGCCCGTGTGAATGGATACCAATACCACCGCTATAAATTATTTTAGTTTGTTTAACACACAATGGCTACAATAATGCCCTACATGTACGAGCCAGAGTATACCGAGGAGGAACTACTGGAAAGGGAAGCACGCGAAAACGATGGGGATTCGGACGGCAGTTGGTAGGACGAATCAACAGATGAAGAGCCTGGGCCTAGTCGAATGGACGGCATCTCCACCTGGTGCACATGCAATCGGTGCGAGCTAATGCCAACTGAGGACGAGAACTGCTGCTGCCGAGAAAACTCGGGATGCCTGGCCTACATTTCGGAAGGCGAGCCACGACCGCAATGCATCACCGAGCTGCCAGACTTCAGGGCAGCCTGCCTCACACGGGCCGTGTTGAGAATAATGATGGTGCTTATGCACGAACTTCGCGCAACTGTTCGTCCTCGTAATCCGAGTAACGAGTAAGTATTCTCTGCTTGTCATGCCACTCCTATTTCATGTTCTTCTACTATATCCAAAATTACATCTACATAACATTGTAACGCATGTAAGTCGTTCAATAGTGTGCATTGTCTAGATAGCATTTGTCCGTGCAGAATGCCATTAGTTACAAGAATTGTCATTGACAAAAAACGTTTATTAAACTTATCTTGGTCATTTAAAAACAGTTTGTTTCATTCCTTTTCACAGGTGGTCCAGGCTGGTGGCCTATCGTTCCTTTACATGGTGGCTCCACAGGAGGCTTGGACACCGCGTTCGAAGAGCGATACCCGCCTGTGCCGTTCGTGCCATTAGAGAAATGTTCCCGAGTGACAGCGGTCAGTACAGGGGATTTTCTCTAGCTGTGCTGCAACCTGACCTGTATAATCTTTAAAGTCTTGTATTTTTGTGCCATGAAAATAAGATACAAAATAAAACACCACATATATTTTAACAACGTTTGTTTCGATTTTTTTAAATGAATCAAGTGTGTCTCCATTCAAGGATGGACGTCAGACATCTGTGCTCCGAATGGGTGAAGGTCTGGTCGCTGTGAAGCAGGGTGGTCACTATCTATCTAAGCTAACATAACATTCTCGATAATGCATGCACTAAATAACACTTGTTCAAAGTCTTTCAGTAGGTTATGTCTCTATAAAAGTCACACATATATCTATACTAACAATTACCATTGGATTATACAGGCCTTAGGGTCTTGACCACTATAATACACCGGTTGAAGTGTGGGTCTGTGCTCACAAGAATCTCCGGTATGTGGCATTTGTTATTGATAAGCAAAGATATACTATCATTGATATAAAGGCGATATACTATACATTGATATAAAGGCGGTTCGCGCCGGTGGATGCGCGCTGGCATGGGGGGCTGACAGGGGCGTGAAAGGCCAAGATGCCAAACTACATGTACACTTCAAGGGGCCATTGTTCACATGGTCTCCTCAGACCCCGTGTCTCCAGGCAGGCCTCCCCCGAAGCAGGCCGCCCCCCTCCAATCCACATAAGTGTGTCTCCATTCAGCAGTCTTCCTGTGCCTTATCTGCACGCCCCAGGCCCATCCATCCCACCCCTCTGTATCAAAGGCGGTTCGCGCCGGTGGATGCGTGCTGGCATGGGGGGCTGTCAGGGGCGCGAAAGGCTAAGGTGCCAAACTACATGTACACTTCAAAAGGTGTCCCACGCCAAGGGGCCATCGGTTACATGGCCTCCTCAGACCCCGTGTCTCCAGCTAGGCCTCCCCTTGAAGCAGGCCGCCACCCTAATACCACGACATACATACGACATTCATTCACAAACACACCCCAGTTTCTAATACTTTAAAAACCACTCGATATGTCTCATGAGAACATCTTTGTGCTTTGTAAGTCAACTCCTCAACTCCTGAACGTGCTACCTGGGAACCACTGAGATCTATGCTAATCTGCTCGTCGTTGTGCTATCCGTGAACTTCTGTGACCGCTTCGAGCATACCCATCAGCGCGCTACTTGTGGCCATCCACCTTTTCTCCCGCAACATACTGCTCTGCTTGCTGAATCCAACCATTTGTTGGTCAAGGTAAGGCCATGTATCCTGGTCATATTTCACAGATTTTTAAATTTCTATCTATTTGCGAGTAGAGTACCCAATAGTGCTATGTTCATTGGTCTCATTGCTATTGACTTGAATTTCCATTGCTATGCCAACAATAGATCTATTTATTTTCATCTGTGTCAATTGTCATCGAATTGCATCCTTCGGGAGTCCAGTCTATAATGTAAGCATGTTTCCTTCTCGTGCAATACAGAACATCCAAGGGATGAGTCACATGTTCAGTTTTTAGTCACATCATTAATACATTTCTGCAACTTATGCAAATACTAAGCCGCACATAATGAACTGGTATAGTTCCTGCGACCAAAACAAACCTTGCATTGATCTTTGTATGATTCATTTACTTTTGTACCAAATCTTTATTCTTGAAGATTGTATAATAATGTTGATATTTACTTTTCAGATTTATCAACAATGCCTGCCTGTTCGATTAGCGGTTGCCCTTCAAAGACCCATGCGAAATCTGAAGGCACTACAATGCATGTATTCCCGAGAACTGTTGATCGAATAAGAGAATGGGTCAGACATTGCGGATATCCACTGGATGAGCTGGAAAGTAGAGTCCAACAAGTCTTACAGGACAAGAGGGCTGATCGATACCGCATCTTCAGCCGGCACTTTTCCTTGGACATGTACACAACATCTTGGGTAACAAAGAAGAATAAACGGCGAACGACGCGGAAATTGCTCGAAAACGCTATTCGTACACATTCCGCCACCGGTGAGTCAAGTGTCCGGATTTAGCTTTAGGCCTTGCGGTAGTGTGTAGGTATCCGAATGGATTAATTGATATTGTAGGTGTTCCATCCCTTGAAATAATTTCGATATTGATATGATTGTATAGTTTTTTGAATAATGACATTTACCAATATATTCTTTTTCGATTTCATAACCCACAAACGCAATGTATATATATGGGAACAGGGAACTGTGCTGTATTGAGCATTTTACAAGTATTCTGTCGCCTTACATGGCTATTTTTAATATTGGCATTTCATTATCAATCATTAATTTACCTATACAACTTCTTGACTATCCCTTGAATCTGAAGCAAGAACATTCTACATCCTTGACGTGGTCGCAGTTATCAACCACTTCTAGCGCGTATCAGGTAATCTTACTAGGCTAATCCGCTACAGACCTGTTTTATGCATGTCGAGTAATATTTTTATTTTATTGTGTAATCATTTTACCGAATGTTTCGTTAGTGCTTTCCAATTGATATTCACCTTAGTTATCGTCCACTGGTGTTTGTTTTCGGTTATAATTAGTGTTATCCATACTAATGCAAGTACTGTCTTTCAGGGGGATGCTGAAGCGTCCGCTGGATCTACAACATTTCTAGATGTTCAACAGCAGGAGGTATGGATACTGACAGCTCCATCGAGCGCCATCATCAGAGCTGGAATTCTTGTCGTTTGATTGTTCTACACAATGTTTCATTCGTGGTTAGCCGTTGACATGTACCTGTGCTCTAGACCCCAGGTGTGTGTTATGTTTTCACTATTGTAATCCTCACTAATGCAAGTACTATGTTTCAGGCAGTTGGAGTGTCAACCCCTGCACTTGATGCAGAGCCTGACATTCAAGTAATTCCAGGGGAAGTGGAAGCGGGACCATGCGTATACGAATCGGCGCAACAGCTTTCGGAAGTGCGCACTACATTTGCAACATCCATAGATATTCTTCAGCAGCACAAGGTATGGATAATGACGGCTCCATCATGCGTGATCATATAACGTGATTCCATTTGCTATACTTTCTTCCCTATTAACGCAAGTGCTGTGTTTCAGGGAGACGACGAAGCTTCCACTACAATCACAACATCCAATTTAGATGATGCAGATGTAAATAAATCGGAGAAATAAATCGGAGAAATGTGATCATATTTAGATTTTCCTTGATTCTTTTGGACAATGCATCATTTGCGGTTATCTCTTTACATGTACCTGTACCTGTGCCGTCGACCCCAAGTGTGTGTTGTGTTTCCAATATTGAAAAGCATACTAATGCAAGTACTGTGTTTCAGGGAGATGCGGATGCCTCCTCTCCAATACAACCATTCATGGCAGACCATGCAGAGCCAGAGGTATGGATACTGACAGTTCCATCGAAATAGATCATCACAGGTCGAATACTTGTCGTTTGATTGTTGCACACAATGTTTAAATCGTGTTTGGCTATTGAGATGTAGCTGTGTGTTCGTCCTCACGTGTGTTTTATGCTAACAATATTTTGATGCATAGTAATGAAAGTACTATGTTTCAGGGAGACGATGGAGCCTCATTCCGTACTGTCTATGCGGATACAGAAAATAGTCGTTACAGCGCAAGAGGAAGGGAGGACATGCGGAAACGAATCGGAGCTACAGCGTGCAGATGTTGAAGGTCGAGTCAAAAAAGTTGCAAAGAAAAAAAACAAAAAAGGTTAGTTACAAACATTTCATAACTTTAAAAAAATGTTTGTGCTGGGGACTATTTTAAGTTTTTTTCCAGTCAATTCTACTACACTCCATCTTGCGTTTAAACTGAACATCCCTTTTCCAATCCCTCCTCCAGTTACCCGTGGGTATCAGACCTATACACACACAGACAGTGAAGCGAATGAGAGATGTGGCTTGCCAGACCGTGTACACTATGGAGGAACTATTAATTGTGGCGAGGCGTGTTCAGGCTCGAGATGCTCATGTCCAATGGCCAGAACATGAATTAACTGTTGCAGATCAATTTACACAATCTACACCCGCCAAAAATTTGGCACCAAAAAACCTGTCGACATTGTTGTGTTCTCCCATCAATGTTGAAGTAATAGATGTTGAAATGACAGAGAATGAACCAGCCGCAGCATCCATAGACGCATCAGAACTTGATATCAGCGATATTACTTTCCAATGTGTTGAAATCTCCACAACGTCAAAGGCCGAAACAACGTTGACGCAGGATGACAGTCTAATGAAAGAGAGCAAATACATTGTATTCGACAGTTGTTTGATGGAAATTATAAGTATGCTGAAATGTGTGCATTCCATTAGAGGGAAAGTATGTGGGAAGCCATTGATTAATGTGACTCATCAAATAAAAGGCAGTAACGTCAAAATAAATGCCGCATGTAGATTAAATCATAGGTTCTCATGGTCTGCACAACCGATGCTGGGGAAACTGCCAGCAGGCAATCTACTGTGTGCAGCTGCATCACTTTTTAGTGGCTCCAGTTTTAGAAAGTTAGAGGCTTTCTTTCAGTTTGTGGGACTCCATTTCATTTCTAAAGCGCTGTACTACATATACCAACGTGATTATCTGTTTCCGGCGATTAGTGATGCTTGGAAAATTGAACAATTGTCTCTAGCAAGTACATTCGAAGGCAAACGATTCAGGCTAGCCGGCGATGGACAGTGCGACAGCCCTGGATTTTCTGCCAAGTACTGCACCTACCACTTTCAGGACATGGATAGTAAGAAAATTGTGAGTTCGGTGGTCGTGCAGGTAACACAATGTACATCCTCAGTGGCCATGGAGAAACTAGGTTTTATAAAATCAGTGGAATATCTACAATCGAGGGGAATGCACATCGACCTCAGCCACGGATATACACGTTTCAATTGCCAAGACAATGAGAGAGCAGTTCCCACATATTAAACATCAATTTGACGTATGGCATCTTGCTAAATCAATAAGAAAATCTCGGCTGCAGGGAAAAAAAAGGTTTTGAAAGAATTTTGCAGTGGTCACATTCTTTGACCAACCATCTTTGGTGGAGCTCAAAAACTTGTGAGGGGTCAGTGGAAATACTACTTGAAAAATGGCGGTCAATGATGCACCACTGTACCAACATTCACCGCTGGACAGCAAATGAACATTTCCACCAATGTGAACATGGCCCTTTGTCCCCAGAGGAGGCACGGAAGAAGAAGTGGTTGATTTCATCTTCACCGACACACAAAGCCATTGAGAAGATTGTTTTCGACAAAACTCTATCAAGAGATTTGAGAGGACTGACAGAATTGTCACACAGGAGATTTGGAGGTGTTCCACAATATGTGCCTAAAGTACAGGCCAAGGCGCTTGCATGTTAGCTTTCGGGGCATGAAACATCGCACTCTACTAGCGGTCTTGGCCCATAACAGCAATGTCGGACGTGAACAATCTAGGACTAGGGGTAAAGTAAGGATGCCTTGCTACACTAAGGTGTTTTCAAAACTAAGTAAGCAATGGGTGATCAAACCAGTCTATGATGAAATGCAGTTCGACTTTGTGAAAGGCCTTATTGTTGCTGTGTTAGAGAAGCACAGATTTGGAATTTTGGACGTTTCTGTGCAGAGCAGTGATCCATTGCCACCGAACATTGCGACTGTGCCATGCCCACCCAAAGCACAGCTGATTGTGAAGTACAAATCCCGGTTTCAATAATTGCAATACGATTGTCTTTTTGTAAATAAATGTTATTGTACAGTGTACCTGTAAACCTAACCCCTACCTTCACCATCATGGGTGGCGAACAAGCTGGGTGTCATCTTTGAATTCTCTCTATTCACCTCACATATGTGTATGTATATATTTTTCTCATGTCTCATCTCACGTAAATGCTGCACACTGTTAACGGAGGGGAGGCTTGCGTATTGCAAATAATAAAACAAACAAACAAACAATATATCTCACTTTTAACTCAACTCCTGTGGTACTTTATACTTTCCCTGACCTTCCGCCAAATATTAAATGTCTCAATTTGGGCTGCAAAGCTCGCAGACAACAGGGACAAAATTGGGGCACTTGGAACGCGCCAGCCAAGCGGGCCGTGGCATTTGGGAGAGAAGCCAGTTCGCATTTGCACATTGAGGCGCACTACATAGACGGATTCTAAACTTCAAGTTCTCACAGATGCCTATACTACGTGATGTTGCAAATAAAGAATGCGAAGGACAGCGCCCAAATGAGGCCCACAAGTCGCACTGGAAGTATAAGGGTCTATTGTTTTTTGACCTTGAGACAGGGAACATGCCGAAAGAACTACATTTGAAGGGAGTGTGCAATAACTTAAGAAACGATAAGGCAGAAAATTCAGAAACTAGACAGAGTTTCATTTTAGGTCAGTATAGGAAAAATCGTTGTCAAGAGCATGGTCCGTTTTACAGACTGCATTACGAAGAGACACAATGGAAATTTCAAATATAATGTAAGTAAATCTTTACACGCTTTTATACCGGAATGAAGATTTAATGAATGGAGGCATGAATAAATGAATGAATGAAGAGCTAGGAAAAGCAAGTTTAACTGTTCGTAGTGGGCACATGGGCATGCAGGTCCACTGGTCTCATCGATCTCGGTCCTTGGCCCAGCCACTTTTCACTGCACTACGGGACTGTCTCTGTATCCTTCAGCCCCTTCTCCCGGCATTTACCTTGCACTTGCCACCAGCTGGCCCTATTATTTGATTTGTATTCAACTAACCATGTACAGCCCTTCCCCATGCGCGATCAGAAAGACACCTGGCCTAGTAGGATCGTTGTCTGTCTGCCCTTGTTCCCCACCTGCCTCGTCACGCCTAGAAACACTTGAGTATAGGCGCGTTAAAAATGCCATATCAATTATCATATCATTCCTCACGCATGTAGACTAACTGTCGTTAATCATTGTGTGTTGGCCTCGATTTATCTCGTTACTTTTCGCATTGATTTTAGAGACGAACATACTCCATTGAACTATCCTTGCAGGCAAATAGTTTCTGATCGGCCGTAATAAATAAAATGAGTAATATTAATGAAGTTCAGCTAGCGAGACTAATTATCATTTTTTTGTTTTCATAACAGGTATTTGATCCCATTCTGCGACTGCCATCTGTTTGAGACACCGGTGGATGGATTCTTCAGCAGACACCTGCAGCTTCGTGTCAACAACTGGAGCACGATCACCATATTATGGGACGATCGCCAAGGGCCCACATGCCCTTACGCTGTACTAGTGGCTAGAAGCAACATAACAACCTTTAGGCTGGACTAGTGCCTAGTTGATGGAACAGCCTTGCGGTTGACCGTGCTTCCAAAGTGATTCTTTTTACGAAAATGAACACCCTGTGTACCATAAAGGAACAGCGCGTGACTCAAGATGAAACGGAACAGTTATTGCGGATACAGATAAAAGAAAATAAATGGCTTTCGGAGTTCATATGGCAATTGCTGAATATTCTCTAAACATTTCATGTCAAATAAATGTACTTTACCAAATGTACCGTGTTGCGGTTTCATTTTAAAGTACAGTTTCATATTCCAAATTGTGGCGCGCTGTGTTGTGAGTTGATCTGTGTTGGTTTCTGGTTTCTGTGTGGAGTCGCGCAGAAGACGACTGGGCGCGTTTGCCTACGCAGCACAGTAACGTCACGGGGAGAGGCGGGGAATATGAATGTTTAGATAATGTCAGGCTCAGGGGCGAGGGAATTGATTTAGTGCCGCAAAAGCAGGTCAGCCAGTGCGATCGGGGAAAAGATAGGATTATCAGAAAATGGTGGCTCCTTGGTGCTTGTTTTCACATGCGTTTAATGGACGAAAACTCGGGTAAGGTCCATAGGAAAGTTTTCTAAAATCGAGCCACTTAGGCTTAAAAAAACATGGCCGACCCGTAGGGACAATAAAACTTTTTACTAGACCATGCCTTTAAGCGTATTATAAATAACTTATTACAAGGGCAGATCTGCTCTCTGTGGAAGGCGCAATGATGGGCATATGGCAAAGTCCAGAAAATCTGAGTACCACGTTCGCCTGGCCCAATCTGGGGCTATCAGGATCATGGCTGTGCCGAATCTCCTCAACCTTCTGATGACAAGTGGAATGATTGGAATTAGTGGGAATGCATATAGCAGTGGATAAATCCAGTCCACTACAAAAGCATCCCCCGGTGCTCCTCTCAGGGGAAATTCCCTGGAGCAGAACAACTCACACTTCATGGCATTGCTCTCACTCGTGGGAGACTGAATCCGGCACCTGCTTAGGGTATCCATTGTCATGTTCTCTTTCTCAGCCAGATGAATCACTGACAAAGAGATTTGCCTTTGTGATGCCCAAAACCAGAGCTGCATTGACTTTCCGCACAATGGTAGTGAACCCATGCCACTACTTTTTTTGAGGTAGTGCATGGCAACTTTATTGGTAGTCATGATCAAGACTATCCACCCCTGTATCGAGGGCAAAAAGGCCAGTCTGATCATGCTAGTCTGATTGCCCTCAACTCCAATAGGTTTATGTGGAGTCTAGTATACTATGATTTAGCTGTGACCTTTGACTTCTTTACATAGGCTTTGGGGCCAAAAGGATGCTGCCCGTCTAAGGCCATGTCCAACAGTCTCGTTTGAATGTACAAGGAAAACCCAGATCTGAGGTAAACAGCCCTGTAGAGAACCGCAAACGTGCCAATGGACCACCCAAACCAATGTGATGTGTCCAAACCAGGCTGGAGGGCTGCCATTCCACCACCTCCTTGTCGTTTACAATGTCCAAAAAACACTGCTGGCCCTCTGGTAAATGTCCCCACGCCTCTGACATCACATTTCTAGAAGACATCTGAGAATTTAGCAAGAGAATAGGAGGCTTTGACCCTGTTTGGTGCCATGCTCCCAGAGGCAAAATATTTTCTTGGCTAAGGCATCTGTTTTCTTCAAATCTCTATCCGTCAGAAGGGTTGGCACTTCAACTACTAAAAAAAGAATTGTATACCACAAGGACAACAAATTAGAGGATTCTTTAAACGTGTTCAGTGTTAACGTGTCAATATGCACTTGACAAAACAGAAGTAATGCAGACTATTGGGAATGATAAGATTGAAATTAGACGATTTATGAACTGCCGCACTAAATATGCAGTATGTCCTCACTGTTTGTAAGAAAATAAAAATTGGCAGAACGATATGAAAACTTTGTGTGAGAATACAGAACACCTTTGCAGAATCGGTAGCAAGGACTTGATATTACCACTTTTGCTTAATTGGAATGAGATGCCTCAACTGGAACATAGGATGGAGATCAAGTTCATGGCTATAGACCATGCGAAGCAATCGTCCAGAGGTGGCAACAGAAGAACTCGAGGATTTGCTACCACAAGTAAAATTCATAGATCGCATGAGAATATCACCAGCTCCACAGAGTGGTTTAAAAAGCAGACGTGTGCTTCATTTTATGGATTACCACAGAGTTGACAGCAGCAGCATTGAATCTTTCAAGATAGGACTCCACCTTCTTCTCCATGTGGACTGGTGCAGGCTCTTCATCTAAATACTATAGTTTTGCCAGCAAAGCTGTGGAAAGACGAGCCAACATTTATTGTCAGTACACACTTATCCTAAATCCTTGGCAAGGGTAGTACCTTCCCCATTACTTTGGTAAGGTGGCTTTCGAGATTCTTGCACTCCTGCAAAACAGTTCTTCTGATGCTTGTAAAGAGTGATGCTTGGAAGGAGTGGCAGATTTTCGACAATGCAGATGATATATGTTATTTAAGCATCATCTGTCGAAATAGGAGAGAGGGTGTCTGGAGCCTCCCGGAGGCCTGGGTTGGAGAACAGACGGGAAGCTCTCCTTTCTGCTACATCTCTGAGGAACTGAGGAGGTATTTTCCAGATGTCTCAAAGTTCAATTCTTGGGAATTTTACTCTGGAAGCGCCTCTGTTGAGGTTGGCAGTTCTGGAATAACGGGGAACAACAAAGGTGTCTCTTCTAGCAAACACTTACCAAGAAAAGCATTTCTATCATATTCTGCAGTTCCTTCACTGAAAACAATCATACCCAGTACGTGGACAGCAACTTGTGCAGAAAGAGGAGAACAACCAATTACTTACATCTCGGTAATGTTCTTTCTGATGGAAGTTCCTCCCACGGATTTCACATCTATGATATCCCTCTCCCAATGCAGCTGCTATTTGAAAACATTTCTGCCACCAGGGGGGCAGGAGGGGCATCGCTGCTTTTCCCAGTAACTCTAGGTGCCAGATATGACATTGGGACCAGTATATATAGAGCCATCATGCCCATTGACCTCTGTTCCATCCTTTTTTTCTAGCGCTCTGATGCTGAGGAACCGCAGAACTAAGGTGTACTACATACCACAGGGGGCGGGTAGGTTGGGAGGGCGATGAAGAAACATCAGAAAGAAAATGACTGAAAAGTGAGTAATATGTTCTTCTAATAGACTCCTACCTCCGATGTATTCCTCATCTCTAATAGACTCCCAAAGCAGCACAATGACCTGGAGGAGGGAGGGTAGCAAGGACACCACTTAAAAACAGAAAACTCTGAATGACAGCCCTGCCAAAATGAGCGTTCTGACCAGACATGGAATTCAAGCAGTAATGCTTACCATACGTGTGCAAGGAAGCCCATGTAGCTGCTTGGCAAATATCCAACAGGCACCGCGCATCATTGCAGAGGCGAGGTGGCGGCTACCCTCTGGTGGCGTGAGCCCCGAAACATGCAGGGACCTCTGGACAGATCATATAATTCCAAGATTCAGAGAATCATCCATCAAACAGGGTCTGTTTGGTAACAGCCCTGCAAGCTCAGGCCCCGCACAACTAATGAAAGGTTGACCATCAATCCTACTCTACCTTGTCAGAGAGTCGGAGAATGTTTGGCCTGCACCTGATTCAGCCAATGGAAACACTGCACTGCCGTGGAAGAATGAGGCAGAGGAAAGAAGACAGGAAGATTGATTTTTTGAGAGAGATGGTAATCACAGACCACCTTCAGAAGGAAGAAGGAGAAAGAACTCACTGTAATGACCTTTCTATGGATTGTTCTGCCGCAGATTCCTCATTTCATAGATATACTCATCCAGCTCTGCTGCTTTGGAAAACGTAGACAGGGGGTGTAGTGTACCTCGACTCGGCTGTCGATCTGTCTTGCTTGGCACTCGATCATCGGCTCCAGATTTCACATCAGGCGTCGTACATATACTGCTCGACCACGCCCCATATCCGAGTCCCCCCCCCTTTTCCCCTGTGCTTGAACAATGCAGAGTAAACAATGAGAGACAAGGCTAAACAGCCTACAAATTGTTTTAAAAAGGGAAACATCCCAGAAATGAAAAAGCTTGGAAAAGGGCTCCCCCCCCCTAGAATCAATGGAATTATTATTATTATATTTATTTTTTAATCTTTTTTAAATCAAACGACTAGCCAGATAGGAGAGGTCATATCAGAGCCATCATCAGGTGTCTCTTCGCTGCGATAGGTGCGCCAGGCCATAAGAACTTTGAGCAGAGATGGACGGAAGTAGCGATGAGGAATCTTCAGAAGAATCCATAGAAGAACTAGTTACTCTTACCTTGTAACGTTCTTTCGATGGGATGTTCCTCCGACGTATTCCTTATCTTAGATATATATCCTTCCAGCTCTGCTGGCCTCGGAAAATTTTTTCAGTAGAGGGCGCTGCGCGTCGACGTCCCTCGAGTCGATGTCCCTCGACAGCCGCCGTATTGACGCTCGACGTCATCCTGCCTATAAAGGCCGCGCGCAGCGTCCGTTGCTCAGTTCCGTTTTGTAGTCCCCAGTAATGTTTTTGGATTAGACTAATCACCTTGAAGGAGCATAGGCTGCAAACCCACAGGAAGTCATACTGCGGGGATGGATGGGAGGGTCGATAAGGAATACGTCGGAGGAACATCCCATCGAAAGAACGTTACAAGGTAAGAGTAACTAGTTCTTCGAAGGGATTGTGTCCTCCGACGTATTCCTTATCTTAGATAGACTCCCATAGCAGTGGTATTGTGACTGGAGGCGGGAGTAATAAAAGTTATGTTACCCTTCCAGAATGGACAGAGTGTAACACAGCCTTGCCGAATCTAGTTTCTTGACTAGAGGAGGAATCCAGGCTATAGAATTTGGTAAATGTATGTGCGGACGACCATGTGGCAGCCGCACATATATCTCGAATTGGCACCCCTCTTTGAAGGGCTGAGGATGTTGCGATACCCCTGGTAGAATGAGCCCTTAGATTTTGAGGAGGCTCCTTTCCTGCCAATTTGTAGCACTCCAGAATGGCTAAAATAATCCATCTGGAGATGGTTTGTTTTGTTATTGGAAGGCCCAACTTATGTCCTGCATAACCTACAAAGAGTTGGTCTGCTTGTCTGATCTTAGCCAATCTGCTGATATAGAAGCTCAAGGCTCGCTTAGGGTCCAGCCTGTGCAGTCTCTCTTCCTCCTTCCCCGGATGAGGAGGAGGGTAGAAAGAAGGTAATATAATCTTCTGAGTGATGTGAAACTCCGAGACTACCTTCGGGAGGAAGTTAGGCTTCACCTGAAGAACAACTTTGTCCTTGTAAAAGATTGTATGTGGAGGTTTACACGATAAGGCTTGCAACTCGCTAACCCTTCTAGCAGATGTCAATGCTATTAGCAAAACAGTTTTGAGGGTGAGAAGCTTCAATGAACAAGAGTGTAGTGGTTCAAAAGGGGCACCCTTTAGGAAGTTTAAAATTAGGTTTAAATCCCATAAGGGAACTTGAAAAGGTTTCGGGGGATAAACATTAGTTAATCCTTTTAGGTATTGTATTACCAATGGAATTTTGAAGTATGAAGGCTCCTCTGCAGTGCGCTTAAAGATTGATAGCGCTGCGAGATAGCCCTTAATTGTGCCAACCTGTAGGCCTGAATTAGCCAGGTAAAGTAAGAATGACAACACCATAGGTGTACCACAAGAAAAGGGTTCAATATTCTTTTCTCTGCACCAGCTGCAAAATTTGTTCCAACGGCAGCGGTATAGAGTTTTAGTTGCCGGCCTTCTGGCCGAAAGCAACACCTCCATAACATCATCCGGAAGGTCCCAATCCTTGTACCTCAACCTTTCAGACACCAAGCGTGAAGGTTGAGGGTCTTGATGGCTGGATGGAGAACCTGACCTTCCTTCTGCGAGAGAAGATCCTCTCTGTATGGCAGTCGAATTGGAGGGCAGATGGACATGTCTAGAAGGTCCGGGTACCACGTTCTCCTGGCCCAATCCGGGGCAATTAGGATCATGGTCTTCCGAAACCTTCTCAACCTCCTGATCATTTGAGGAATGACAGGGACCGGAGGGAACGCGTACAGAAGTGGGAACTCCCAGTCCACTACGAACGCATCTCCTAGAGCTCCTCTCGGGGGAAATTCCCTTGAGCAAAATCTGTCGCACTTCCTGTTGATACTGGTGGCGAACAGATCCACTTGAGGGGTTCCCCAAAGGGCGAAGATCTCTTGAAGGACTTCCTGAGCTATCTCCCACTCGTGAGAGACTGTGCTCTGCCTGCTCAGAGCGTCCGCTGTCAAGTTCTTCTCTCCGGCTAGGTGAATTGCCGATAGAGAGATTCCTTCCTGAATTGCCCAAAACCAGAGCTGCATCGCCTCTCTGCACAGTGGTAGTGAGCCTACGCCTCCTCTTTTGTTGAGGTAGTGCATGGCCACTGTATTGTCCGTCATTATTAGGACGTTTCTTCCCCGTACAGACGGCAGAAAAGCCTTCAGCGCTAGTCTGATGGCTCTCAGCTCCAACAGGTTGATATGTAGTCTGGACTCCGATGGAGACCAACGACCGCTGATGGTCAAGTCGTTGGCGTGAGCTCCCCACCCCGTGAGTGAGGCATCCGTGACTACTGTTATCTCCGGCCATGGTTGCCAAAACATTTCTCCTTTCAGGATGTTCTCCCGACAGGCCCACCACTGAAGGTCTCGGGCTACTTTGACCGGGATCCGAAGGAGATCTGTCATCCTTCCTGAGAACTGTGACCACTGAGTTCTCAGTGCCCACTGGAGGGATCTCATTCTCAGGCGAGCCTCCGGCACGAGGAATATGCAGGATGCCATGAGGCCTAGCAACCTCAGAAAGTCGTAGGCTGGGAGATATTGGGCATTCTGAAATCTGATGACCATCTGCAGAATATCTCGAGCCCTCACCTCTGGTGGCAAGGCTTTTCCCAGGGAAGTGTCCAGGACTGCTCCAATGAATTGGAGTCTCTGTGATGGTATCATCTGTGACTTCTTTAAATTGAGGGAGAAGCCCAGCTTGTGAAGGAAGTGGCAAACATAATCTAGTTGTCTCTGAGCCTGTTCCGAAGATACAGCTCTGATCAACCAATCGTCTAGGTAAGGGTAGACATGAATCCCTTCCCTCCTTAGACTTGCAGCCACAACCGACATTAGCTTGGTAAAGACCCTCGGGGCGGAGGTTAGCCCAAATGGCAGAACTCGAAATTGATAATGAGAGCTGCCAATTGCGAACCTCAGGTATCTCCTGTGCCTGGGATGGATCGGCACATGGAAATAAGCGTCCTGGAGGTCTAGAGATACCAACCAGTCCTGAAGCTGGAGGGCCTGAAGGATCTGAGAGAGAGTCACCATCTTGAACTTGTCCTTTCGGAGGAATTTGTTCAATTCCCGTAAGTCTAAGATGGGTCTCAGTCCTCCGTCCTTCTTCGGTATTATGAAGTAGGGGGAGTACCAACCCTTGTTCCTTTCCGCTACAGGTACCAGTTCTATGGCACCTTTCTCTAGCAGGTCTAAAACCTCCTGCAAGAGGAGCGGATCTGGAAGCTTCAAAGGGTTGTTCCCCGGTGGATGACTCTGAGGGATATGTAGGAAGGGCAGGCAGTAACCTTGGGCCACTGTCTCCAGAGCCCAAGCATCTGACGTAATAGCCTGCCATTCCGTCAGATGGTGAGTTAACCTGCCCCCTACTGGTGTTCTGTGAGGGGAGACCTCAGAGTGGTTTTGAAGCGGCTGATGCAGTTGCCGAAGGTAAAGTGGCTCCTGCTCCTGCGGGTGCGGCTTTCTTTCCCCTACCCCGTCCACCACGGGTAAATCTTCCTTGGCCTCTTTGAGCCGGTCGTCCCCTGCCCCTTCCATATGAGGAATAGTAACGAAAGGACCGTCCTCTCCACGATGATCCCGAAGGACGAAAGGTATTCTGACGGATAGCAGCTCCCAATGACTTGGCTGCTGCCTTGGACGTTTGCAGTTTCTCCAAACTGTCATCCGCCTTCTTTCCAAAGAGGGTAGAACCGTCAAAGGGCATATTCAAAAGCCTGGTCTGCACGTCAGAGGCAAAACCAGACTTCCTCAACCACGCATGCCTGCGGATTGTGGTACTTGCCGCCATGGCCCTGCTGATACTGTCAGCAGAATCTAGGCCAGTTTGTAGGGTCTCGCACATCGCATCTTTACCATCCCTGATGATGTTTAAAAATGCGTCCCTTTCCTCTCCTTCTTGGAGGCAGTCAGCCGCTGATGAAGCGCACTCCCAAAGGGTGTGGCTGAACCTAGCGAGCGTACAGGTCGCGTTAATAGACTTTAACGCCATGCTACAGGCAGAAAAAACCTTCTTAGCCATGGCATCATACTTTTTGTCATCCCTATCCTGCGGAGCAGTGGGGTATGCAGATGTGCTGCCTGATGAGGTTGCAGCCTGTACAACCAAGCTCTCAGGAGTAGGGTGTTTTGACAAATATTCAGGGTCAGAACTAGCCACCCTGTATTTTGTTGACAGTTTTTTATTTACTGCCGGGATAATTTCTGGCGTTTCCCAGTTTGTCAAAATCCTTCTCTGTAGAGCAGAGTGAAATGGAACCACAGGATCCTCCTGTGGGCCCTTGTCCAGTATGTCAGTGAGGTCATCCTGCTGAAAGGCAGGAGAAGGTGCAGACCAACCCATAAATTCTATGATTCTAGACATCAGAGCTCTATATGGAGTCTCCGCATGTTCTCCTGGGTCTGGTTTGATAAATTCTGCTTCAGGAGAAGTGTCCAAGCCACTAGCTTCCTGAAGTGCATCCTGAAGATTTTTTAATCTTCCTTCCTCAGAGGCGAAAGTCTCTGGCTCTGGTGATGTGGTCCTCTGTAAATCAATATCTTGGTCTGAATCCTCCCTTTCCTCAAAAATCGAGGTTAAAGGGGGATACATTGGTTTTTGGAATGGTATAAACCCCATTTCCAATGCAGAAGGAGCCATCATCACAGGCCTTGAAAACGTCGATGTCGTCGACACCGACGTGAAAGTACTCGAAGGCGCCGTGAAAAGCGTCGAGAAATGTGTACTAGGCCTCGAAGAACTCGAAAGGATCGGAGTCCTGCTCGAGAACGACGTCGACGTTCTCGGCGTCGAGTCGGAGGTCTTTTGTCTAACCGTTGGCTGTGGAGTAGCCGTGGTTCTTTCCTTCACCGGCGTCGATATCGGCGTCGACGTCGGCGTCGACTCGATCGACTGATGCGCCGATGAATCCTTCGACAACGGCGTCGATGGCGCCGACCTCTGTTTCGAAGGAGTTTTCGACGATGGCGTCGATGATGCTTTATCTCCCGATGGCTCGAGGCGCTTTCGGGTTGACTTTTCCGCCGGGTACTGCGACTCGCGGCGTTTAGATTTTTTGGGTTTTTTACCCGGGGTATCACCCTCAGCTGTCTTCGAGGGGGACGAGGCCGCTTTCTCGAAGACGCTTAGCATCTTTTTCCTGAATTCCTCCCACTCAGCTTGCGAGCTGCGTTTTGTGGGGCAATGAACTCTCTCAGGAGAACTCGACGAAGATGACGAAGGGGATCTCCTACGTCTCTTCTTCGAGTGTCTCGATGTCGACGAGTGGTGGGAGCCACTTCGTGATCTAGATCGAGAGTGTTTTTTATGGTGAGGAGACGAACGTCTCGACTCTACCGAAGAAGCTTTCGAGGAAGTTAAAGTTGACCTACCTCTCTCGAGCTTCCCCCTACGCTCCTTCAAGGCTTTCGCCGTCATGGAAAGGCATTCCTCACACTCCGAACTCTGGTGCGTGATTCCCAGACACCACAAACAGACCCTGTGAGGGTCCGTCAACGACATTTTCTTCCCGCAGTCTCGGCACTTTTTGAAACCGGACCGAGGGGTCGTCGGGTCGGAGGAGGATGCCATCGATATCGAGGTAAATAGTAGTTATTATATACGTTATCTTGACGAGAACTGTAGCAACGGTGTTCCGAGGCACAACGAAGCGCGGAAAAACGGAACTGAGCAACGGACGCTGCGCGCGGCCTTTATAGGCAGGATGACGTCGAGCGTCAATACGGCGGCTGTCGAGGGACATCGACTCGAGGGACGTCGACGCGCAGCGCCCTCTACTGAAAAAATTTTCCGAGGCCAGCAGAGCTGGAAGGATATATATCTAAGATAAGGAATACGTCGGAGGACACAATCCCTTCGAAAGATAATTACGTTGAGTAATTTCTCCATCAATGGATTGCTTTTCTCCCACAGATTCCTCATCGGATAGACTCCCCAAGCAGTTAAGATGACCGAGGTGGGCCGAAAGTGTTACAGTAGCAGATTTTGCCCTACCAAAATGTGTGTCAGCCCTGTGGGCAACATCCAGACAATAGTGTCTAGTAAATGTGTGCAAGGATGACCAAGTGTCCGCACGTCAAATGTCCCTAATGGGGACTCCCTTCTGTAAGGCAGCAGAGGCCGATACTCCTCTTGTCGAGTGTGCCCTGATGCCTGAAAGAAGCTCTTTGCTTGAGGATGGCAGCACTCTGCAATGCATATGATGATCCACTGCAATAGAGCCTGCTTTGTTACAGGCAGACCTTTGCGCAACAAAGAATGGGCCACGAACAGCTGGTCAGATTTCCGCGAACTCAGAAGTCCTAGCGACACAAAAGCTCAAGGTTCTTTTGGGGTCCAAGCGATGGAATCGCTCCTCTTACTCGGGGGGGAAAACCGGTAGGTCTATGGACTGATAAAGGTGGTATTTAGATACCACTTTAGGAAGAAAACCAGGTCTTACTTTGAGGGAAACCTTTTCCCGAAAGAACAGGGGCTTGCAACACCAGGCCTGAAGTTCACTAACTCTCCTGGCTGAAGTAATCGCAGCCAGAAAGGCGGTCTTCAAGGATAGCAGACGTAGTGAACAGGAATGCATGGGCTCAGACGGAACCCCCATTAAGAACGTTAGAGCCAGATTCAAATTCCAGTTTGAAGGGGGATTGGGAGAGGCGGAGGTCTGTCCGGAGGTTTGCTTAAAAAGGGCAGCCAACCCCAGCAAACAAGCTGTAGAGCCCAGGCATCAGAGGTAATCTACCACTGGGGATATTGATCTTCCAACCGTCCCCCAACAGGTAAGTGGTGGGAGGGCAAATTAAAGCAGCTGAGAGGGCAGAGCCGCTGCTGCTTGCTGGCCTCTCGAAGCCCCTGTGCCCCTTCCTGAGTGCGAGGAACGCCTCTGCCCCTGCCTGCCCTCTGGGAGCTGCACCTTTCATGCCTTAAGGCACAGAATCTGCCCATAGAGGCAAAGCTGGCGGCAGGTTTGGCCGGCAGCGCAGCTAGGCCCAGCGAATTTGCGGCTAATTTTGACTCTTTCAACTTTTCCAAAGAGTCGTCTGCTTTCTGGCCAAAAAGTAATTCCCCTTTGAAAGGCATGTCCAGAAGCAGAGATGGGTTCGCAACATCGACCCCTGTGGTCCCAGTTGCAACCCCTGAGATCTCTTATTTTTTCAATATAAATGGATGCTCCGCGTTTGGCAGACACTGCTCTATGGATCACACAACGGCCTGCACACGGTGTGATTTATAGAGCAGCATGTCTTTTTATTTCCCGCATGGACGCAGGTACGTTTCCTGCTCCAAGATGGAGCTCAGTAATACGGATGGTCCATTTCTTTAGTCATTGGCCGTGATGGTGTTTGGTGTCTAGGCCATCTTTTATTTCTACTGGCTCATGCCACAGATGAGAAGCCTGTGCGTCGAGATCGTCTAAGAAGGTGACGGGTAGCCAGTTTACAGCTCGCTGGGATATAACGAGAACCATATTTATTTAGTATTGAAGCAGAAAACCTGCAGGAATCAATGCTCTCGCGGCAGCTGCAAAGCAGCATTTCCGGCAACTCGCAACCTTTCCCCGCACAGAACCCGCGAGAAACAATGCAAACATGCAGTGCCCTCCTAGCAGAGGGAGAACAGTGCACAATCGAGACATGATCCTCTACGCGCTTTCTTCTCTGAAGAAAGTCGATTTTGCTGGATACCTCACATGAGCGTCTTTCTAGATTGGAAGAGCATGCTTGTTAAAATGCTAGCTCAAAGCACTAACATGTATTAGCCATGGCACTTAAAAGATTCATAGCCAACTTAATGCAGTTGTGCTATAAACCGTGCATGTAAAGTGCCTTGGTAAGTCACAAACGAGTACATACTATATAGAAGTAACCAACCAAGTGTATTTCAAAATGTAGCAGACACCGTTTCACAGCAAGCACCTATTTGTCTTTTCGTTTTGTCTCGTCTTGTTTGAGGCCTCACGCCGTAGCGTTCATGGATGCGCATTATAAATAAAATAAAGTAAACTATTACAGACATGCGTTAAACAGTAATAGTATGCCTGTACACAACACACTGCATGGGTAGCGACTAGTTCCCATCCGAGAAAAGGACCATAGCAACAGCCCGCCCCTCTTCTTCACGTGACTCTGATGTCATCCGTGTGATTTCCGGAGCAGTGAATCGCTTCCGGAGCACGTTCAGTGAGCGGGCCGGGGCTGAGCAGGCATTATGAACGCTCTTACTGCCGGTGCAAGTGCAACTGGACCCTGCCAGCCTTTTGCTTGCAGCGTTTGGGGTGGGCATTTTCATTGGGACGGCGGGAATGTTTCTACAAGACCCTGGAGCGTCCTGAGCGGCAAGGCTCTAGCTGCCAGATTGCAATTTTCTTCCGGATACCGTGAATGTTCCTGCAAGACACCCGATTTAGACAGGGGAGCGGGAAATTACATGTACTTTAAAAATCATGCTCATCTATTCAACATGAAAGGTATGGAGGGCTAAGAAAAGGAACAGGGAGACAGTGTATGATGGTGTTTAACTGATCAACGGGGACTAATGGAGTGATTTAATGTTTCATGAGGGTGTGATTATAAGAATGGGTGGTTTTAGAGGGGGTTGGCTGGGGCTATCTGCGTGTGATTCGGGATTGGCACACAGGTATCTGTTGCAAGGGGGAAGGGGCATCTTGCTATTCGGAGGGAGGATAGGGCATCTTGGTGGGGTCTGAATGGTTGGATAGGGGCATGATGGTGTGGGGATGGGGCACATTAGTGTGGATCTGGAGAAAGGAGGCACATTGGTGTGGGTCTGGGGGAGGGATAGGACATAGTGGTGTGGCTCTGGGGGATGGATAGGGACAGTGGTGTGGGTTTGGGGGGAGGGTTGTGGTACATTGGTGTGGATCTGGGCAGAGGGATGGTGCACATGGGTGTGTTTCTGGAGGGAAAGATGGGGCACAGTGGGTCTGGAGGGTGGCATGGGTCATCTAAGTGTGGGGTGGGAAGTGGGATGGGGCATCTTGGTGTGGGTCTGGAGGGAGGTGGTGGGGGCACATTGGTGTGGATCTGGGCGGAGGGATGGTGCACATGGGTGTGTTTCTGGAGGGAGAGATGGGGCACAGTGGGTCTGTAGGATGGCATGGGTCATCTAGCTGTGGGTTAGGCAGTTGGAAGGGGCACATTGGTGGGGCTCTGGAGGGAGCTGATGGGGCACATTGGTGGGGCTCTGGAGGGAGGTGATGGGGCACATTGGTGTGGCTCTGGGCGGAGGGATGGTGTGTTTCTGAAGGGGGAGATGGGGCACAGTGGGTCTGGAGGGTGGCATGGGTTATCTAGGTGTGGGTTGGGAAGTGAGACAGGGCATCTTGGTGTACCTCTGGAGTGAGGTGGTGGGGCACATTGGTGTGGTTTTGATGGTAGGGACGGGGACATTGGTCTGGGGAGAGATGGCCGCATATTGGTGTGGGTCTGGAAGGAGGGGATGGGGGCATACTAGGATGGGTGGTTTTAGAGGGGTTTGGCTGGGGCTATCTGCACGTGATTCAGGATCGGCACATGGGCATCTGATGCAAGGGGAAGGAGCATCTTGCTATGTGGAGGGAGGACGGGGCATTAAGGTATTGCTCTTGAGGAAGGGATGGGGCATCTTGGTGTGGTTCTGAGAGGGAGTGATGGGCATATTGGTGTGGGTCTGAGAGGAAGGGATGGTGCACATGGGTGTGGGGGGAGGGTTGGGGACATTGCTGTTGGTATGAAGGGAGGCATAGGACTCATTGGTGTGCATCTGGAGGGAGGGATGGGGCACATTGGTGTGGGTTCGGAGGGAGGGATTGCGGCTCATTGGTCAGAGGACGGATGGGGCATCTTTCTGTGTGGAGGGAGCATGGGCCATCACGGTAGGGGTCTTGAGGAAGGGATTGGGCATCTTGGAGTCTGGAACGGAGGGGGCATTGTTGATCTGGAATGGAGGGACAGGGCATATGATGGGGGCATGTCAGGGAATGGTGGAGCATGTGGGTCAGGGCTGGAGCACTCTGGTGGAAAGGAAGGGGGTATCTGGGTGTGGATGGGGTATGTTTGTCTTGAGAGAAGGATGTTGGTTTATTGGAGTGGTGGGAGCATGTGTGTGTCGAAGGGATGGGGTAAACGGGTGTGGGTATAGAGAGAGAGGGCGAATGGCGCAGTGTGAGTCTGGAGGTAGAGGTGAAGCATATGGGTGTGTCTCTGAGGGGTGGAGCATCTTGGTGTAGGTATGGAGGGACGGATGTTGGTGTCTTTGTGTAGGTTTTGATGGAGGGGTGGTGGCATGTGGGTCGGGAGGGAGGTGTCATTTGAATCTGGAACATGCGTTTGGAAGGAGAAATGGGGCATTTGAGTGTGAATGTTATCTGCTTGTGGGTGGGGGCATGAAGGATCATTAACAGTGGAGCAGCGGGAGGGAGAGCCGTGGGCCCGACCTTGGTTGCATCCCAGACATGCACACCTACAGCCCGGGGCATCTCTCGCAGAACGGTCCGGTGAGTGTGGTCCACCAAGCTCCAGGGAGTGGGGATTCCCTTCCACGGGAGAGGGGTCCGCGACCCAGCAGATGGCCAGGGATGCCTGGCAGGGTTGGGTTAACCTGCTGGGGATGTCCCCAACCATGCAGCCCCCTCTCCTTACTCAGCCCACCTCTGTGCTGGCGGGGGGCGCGCACTACTCTCTCTGACCTGCCAGCAGGTGCGCACACCCCGATCAGCAGGGAGGCCCCGAGTGGGGGCAGCCTGGAGCCGAGGGGAACCCGACTGCTCTCGAGGGGCACCTCCCCAGGCAGACAGGGGCCCGGCACGCCAGGCATGAGCCCTGAGCCATGGTGCAGCTGGCTTACTCAACGGTGGACGCCAAGGTTCCAGCCGCCCACATCTGTGGTCGAGCGATGGCCTGGCCCGCTAGCACAGTGGATGATCTTCCCTCTTGCCCAGGTACCTGGAGTTGGGCCCTATGCGGCTGGGCTGGTGTTTGAAGACTCTAGCGGTCCCACACAACCCCCTGTCTGTGCTGTCTCTGGCCCACCTCGCTGTCCATATCCCAGCCACCTCAAAAAGGGAAGCGGAAAGGAGGAATGGATGGGGCCGGATGGGCAGGTGGCGAAGTGGCCTACCTCTATCCCCCTGGGAAGCGCTGTGCTGCAGCAGGTGGCGATCAGGCTTCCCAGGCGGAGCACCTGTATTTTTTTCTTTTAAACCACAATGGTTTCGGCCTAGCTAGACAGGGCGCTGGACTGTCCCGCCACAGGTGGCGCTGCCTCCCCGACCTCTCCTGCACAGGCAGGGTCAGGCCGACGTCTAGAACAAAAAAGAAGTTGCATGCGACTCTTGGCGGTGGATCACTCGACTTGTGCATCGATGAGGAACGCAGCTAGCTGCGAGAATTAGTGTGACACACTGATCAACACTTCGAATGCACCAGGTGGCCCTGGGTTTTTCCCGGGGCTACGCCTGTGAGGGTTGCTTGTACATCAATCGCCCCAGGGTTTCCTCCCAGGGGCATGGCTGGGGCTGTCACAGGGACCCCATTCCATTCGTCCCCCTAAGGTCAGACCCCGATCAGCACCGTCGCTGGATCCTTGGATATGGCACGCCAGCTCATTGCCAACGCGTACTTGCCTCCCCAGTTTCTCCACCTCATGCTGGTTTCGGGGGGGCCGGGTGGCCGGCGCGCCCCGGATGTGGTGGCGGCAGCAGCAGGCTTTAAAAAATCCCGGCGCAACTTTACCCTACCCCGGGGCATCTGGCCGTGCCGTGTGTGGCTGTCTTTGTTGTCCCATGGCTGCCGGCGCAGGATGACCATGGAGCGCGGACCTCGTGACCATGTGGGCTTCTGTCGCAGATTGGGACAGAGCACACTCGCCTGCGCCAGAGGCACAGGGCTGGGGCAACCCCCCGTACAGGCCTAAGGCCAGCTGCCCTGAGCTTTGTGCTCCCCGACCACGGCCTCCAATTAGATGTGGTGACCTTCTGAATTTAAGCATATTACTAAGCAGAGGAAAAGAAACTAACCAGGATTCCCTCCGTAACAGCCAGTGAAAAGGGAAGAGCCCAGCGCCGAATCCCCATTCAGCGGCAGGCCTGGGAAATGTGGCGTACAGAAGACCGACTACCTGGCATTGCACAGGGGGCTCAAGTCCTTTTGATTGAGTCTCACCACGCCGATGGTGTTAGGCCGATAGCGGCCTCTTTCATACCGGGATCAGGTCTTCTTGGAGTCCGGTTGCTTGGGAATGCAGCTCAAAGCATGTGGTAAACTCTGTCTAAGGCTAAATACGGGCGCGAGACTGATGGCCAACAAGTACCGTAAGGGAAAGTTGAAGAGAAGTTTGAAGAGAGAGTTCAAGAGGGCGTGAAACAGTTGAGGTAAACTGGTGGGGTCTGTGCAGTCCGCTCACAGGATTCAACACGGCAGCCAGGTTGGTCACCTGGAACGGGGGAGGCCCTTGCGGGTCTGCGGCCCGGGCACATGCAGCCCCAGCAGGGCGCATTTCCTCTATAGCGGTGCACCACGACTGGCTGGGAAGGCCCCAGGGGGCAGGTGGCTCTCTGCTCCAGCAGAGAGTGTTACAGCCCCCTGACAGCAGTTTTGCTGTGTCCATGGGGCTGAGGGAGATAGACCGCCAACGTGCCCTTATCCGGCAACCATCCTGGCCCTTCTTGGGGGTCGCTAGAGTGGCGACGGGAGACAGGGCTCCTGATGAGACTGTGGTGGACTGCCCTCAATACGCCCCACCACGTTGCGCTGCCGGGCGGGGAGGCCCACAAAGGGCGCCAGGGGTCTGAGGTGATGTCGGTGAAACACTGACCAAGGAGTATAACACGTGCCCGAGTCATACGGCCGAATTAAACCCTGTGATGTAATGTTGAGGGCCGGTGCTCGCCGATTGCAGTGGCATCCTGTTACGGTGGGACCTCGACCGACCCGTCTCGCCCGCTCCGTCAGAGAGATGGTGGCAGTCCATAGTAGTCCTGATGTGTAAATTGGTCACCCGACCTGGGTATAGGGGCAAAAGACTAATCGACCGATATAGTAGCTGGTTCTCTCCGAAGTTTCGCTCAGGATAGCTGGCGCACGGAAACCCCAGTTTTA